>NW_019945266.1:134653-140122 GCF_002910315.2 Salvelinus sp. IW2-2015
GAAGAGAGAGGGTACAGCCTGTCCTCATCCAACCCTGCCACAAAGGTGGTGGTACATTCTGTGATAATGTATGCAGCCTGGCATCAGTATGTGATCCTCCACTCAGGTTATTTCAGCAGGCAGAAATGCTGAGTTGCACTTCTCTTTCAGACACAGCTGCACAAAAGAAGACCTGACCTCTGCTGGACCTCTGGATGCCCTGGGTTCACATCAACTAACCCCATACTACTAATGAACTTCTAGTGTTCACTTGTTCCTGACCTTTTCACTCTGATGGCAGCACTATTGCTATGGAAACAACGTAGGAGTCCAGGAAGGTCTAGTGAAAGAGTGCAGGCTAAACCGAGTTGGATGTTGCACTAGAAGGAGAGATACTAAACTGCAGTTAAAGAGAATAGGCAATCACATGGCTGGAGTCTGATTCATTGATTTTAGATGGGATGATCAAGTGACACTACACATTTAATGAGCCTGACCGGCCCACTGAAAGGCTTTACAGAGCTCTGTCAGTTAAACCTCTTTACAGGTGGCTCTTCATGATATTATCAAAAAACCAGTTAACATGCTTCAATCAAAATTGTTTCATCTACTAGATTTTTTACACTGATCAGTTTACACTTCACAATTACAAAAACAAATAAAAGATACACAATATTTCATAGAATGAACACAGGACACATCTACAGGACATATAACATCCACTGATTGAACAGTAGGGAGACAAGACACTCAACACCACTATGGAGTTATCAATGAACCAGATAGTAAACAAAGTGAGTCAGTCAGGAGTCAAGTTCCTGACTTCATCAAGGTTAATGTCTGTCCCATGGAGCAATGTTTGATTTGCCACTCTAATCCCCCTGTCCAAATTGTCATGGAAGAAGGTGATAGGTTGTAGCGTACCGCCTCCCAAAACACCCCCTGTCCAAATTGGTCATGAAGAAGGTGATTGGTTGTGGCGGTACCGCCTCCCAAACACACCCCTGTCCAAATTGGTAATGAAGAGGTGATTGTTGTGCAGCACCGCCTCCCGAAACACACCCCCTGTACATCACAAGCCACAGCTAAATGAAGACCAGGCCCAACTCACAGGCCATGTGACCCACCACAAGACCCAGAGTTCACCGTCATATTCACTAGGCACCAAAACGGAGAAAAAACAGACTGAAACAGGGGGACTCACTCACTACCTCAACTTGTCCAATAAGGGGGGGGAAATAATTTTATTTTTCCATTGCAAAATGTTTTTGCTACAGTTAATAAATACGGCCAAGAGTTCACCTCCCTGTTTCCCTCAGGTCAAGGTAGATGTGCAAGTAGAGATACTGGGGTGCAAAGGAGCAAGATAAATAAATACAGTATGGGGATGAGGTAGATAGATGGGCTGTTTACAGATGGTCTATGTACAGGTGCAGTGATCTGTGAGCTGCTCTGACAGCTGGTGCTTAAAGTTAGTGAGGAGATATGAGTCTCCAGCTTCCTGATTTTTGCAGTTCGTTCCAGTCATTGGCAGCAGAGAACTGGAAGGAAAGGCGGCCAAAGGAAGAA
Source organism: Salvelinus sp. IW2-2015 (assembly GCF_002910315.2). Classification (NCBI taxonomy): domain Eukaryota; kingdom Metazoa; phylum Chordata; class Actinopteri; order Salmoniformes; family Salmonidae; genus Salvelinus; species Salvelinus sp. IW2-2015. The sequence goes on from NW_019945266.1 coordinate 136,202, forward strand.
TTGGCTTTGGGGTGACCAGTGAGATACACCTGCTGGAGCGCGTGCTACAGGTGGGTGCTGCTATGGTGACCAGTGAGCTGAGATAAGGCGGGTTTTACCTAGCAGAACTTGTAGATGACCTGGAGCCAGATATGGCTTGTGGGAACACTAACCCTGACAAGGTGTGAATCAATTTAATATTTTGTTTTAGAAAAAATATTTGTGGCTGATATGAAAGATAAAGTCCTTACGCTTCCTCGAGCAACGCATGTTAACATTCAGATTGACGTCGGGATCTTAACAAAAACCGAACCTCAAGCAACGCAGTTAACGTTCAGATTGAGCGTCGGGGATCTTAACAAAACGCCGCCGTAGAGAAGACTCCTCGGTCCAATGACTCTCATGTGTAATGTAATGAACCCACAGTTATAGCTAGCTCAGGGCAGGTGAGTAATCCAAATATAACATTGTTTGGTTTAAGTGATTGTCTCTTGAAGTGTTTTATCAACCATTACCAATTTGGACAGGGGGTGTGTTTGGGAGGCGGTACCGCCACAACCAATCACCTTCTTCCATGACCAATTTGGACAGGGGGTGTGTTTGGGAGGCGGTACCGCTACAACCTATCACCTTCTTCCATGACCAATTTGGACAGGGGGATTAGAGTGGCAAATCAAACATTGCCTCATGGGACAGACATTAACCTTGATGAAGTCAGGAACTTGACTCCTGACTGACTCACTTTGTTTACTATCTGGTTCATTGATAACTCCATAGTGGTGTTGAGTGTCTTGTCTCCCTACTGTTCAATCCACGTGGATTTAGTTGTCCTGTAGATGTGTCCTGTGTTCATTCTATGAAATATGTGATCTTTTATTTGTTTTTGTAATTGGAAGTGAACTGAAGTGTAAAAACTATCTAGTGAACAACAAGCTCTTTAGAATTGGTCAAATGTTAACTGGTGTTTTTGATAATATCATGAAGAGCCACCTGTAAAGAGGTTTAACTGACAGAGCTCTGTAAAGCCTTTCCAGTGGGCCGGTCAGGCTCATTAAATGTGTAGTGTCACTTGATCATCCCATCTAAAATCAATGAATCAGACTCCAGCCATGTGATTGCCTATTCTCTTTAACTGCAGTTTAGTATCTCTCCTTCTAGTGCAACATACCAACTCGGTTTAGCCTGCACTCTTTCACTAGACCTTCCTGGACTCCTACGTTGTTTCCATAGCAATAGTGCTGCCAATCAGAGTGAAAAGGTCAGGAACAAGTGAACACTAGAAGTTCATTAGTAGTATGGGGTTAGTTGATGTGAACCCAGGGCATCCAGAGGTCCAGCAGAGGTCAGGTCTTCTTTTGTGCAGCTGTGTCTGAAAGAGAAGTGCAACTCAGCATTTCCTGCCTGCTGAATAAACACTGAGTGGAGGATCACATACTGATGCCAGGCTGCCATACCATTATCACAGAATGTACCCACCACCCTTTGTGGCCAGGGTTGGATGAGGACAGGCTGTACCATCACCCTTTGTGGCCAGGGTTGGATGAGGACAGGTTGTACCCATCACCCTTTGTGGCCAGGGTTGGATGAGGACAGGTTGTAACCACCACCCTTTGTGGCCAGGGTTGGATGAGAACAGGCTGTACCCGGTGCCTCCCCTTCAGCAGTGGGTTGGGTCTCACGGTGCCTCCCCTTCAGCAGTGGGTTGGGTCTCCTGGTGACTCCCTTTCAGCAGTGGGTTGGGTCTCCTGGTGTCTCCCCTTCAGCAGTGGGTTGGGTCTCCTGGTGCCTCCCCTTCAGCAGTGGGTTGGGTCTCCTGGTGCCTCCCCTTCAGCATTGGGTTGGGTCTCCTGGTGNCATCCCCATACTGTATTTATTTTGCTCCTTTGTACCCCAGTATCTCTACTTGCCATTAATCTTCTGCACATCTACCATTCCAGTGTTTAATTGCTATATTGTAATTACTTCGCCACCATGGCCTATTTATTGCCTTACCTCCCTTATCTCACCTCATTTGCACTCACTGTATATAGACTTTTTGCTTTCTTTTGTTCTACTGTATTATTGACTGTATGTTTGTTTATTCCATGTGTAACTCTGTGTTTGTGTCGAACTGCTTTGCTTTATCTTGGCCAGGTCACAGTTGTAAATGAGAACTTGTTCTCAACTTGCCTACCTGGTTAAATAAAGGTGAAATTAAATAGAATACCTCTGTGTTATATCACTTGGGTAGGAGCCTTGGGCCTGTAGCCAGTGAATGCATATCTCTTGAGACTGATGGATTGGTAATTACAGCTTTTCATAAGCTGTGAGGATCGATAATAGCAACATGTAGGCATAGAAACTGGGCCGTGCTGCTACTGCTGCTACTGCTGTGGTAGTCAGCTGACCTGAGGGAAACAGGGAGGTGAACTCTTGGCTGTATTCATTAACTGTAGCAAAAACATTTTGCAACAGAAAAATAAAATGAGTTTTTCCCCCCCTTATTGGACAAGTTGAGGTAGTGAGTGAGTCCTTCCCTGTTTCAGTCTGTTTTCCTCCGTTTTGGTGCCTAGTGAATATGACCGTCAACTCTGGGTCTTGTGGTGGGTCACATGGCCTGTGAGTTGGGCCTGGTCTTCATTTAGCTGTGGCTTGTGATGTACAGGGGGTGTGTTTCGGGAGGCGGTGCCGCCACAACCTATCACCTTCTTCCATGACCAATTTGGACAGGGGGTGTGTTTGGGAGGTGGTACCGCCACAACCAATCACCTTCTTCCATGACCAATTTGGACAGGGGGATTACATTGCTTCATGGGACAGACATTAACCTTGATGAAGTCAGGAACTTGACTCCTGACTGACTCACTTAGTTTACTATCTGGTTCATTGATAACTCCATAGTGGTGTTGAGTGTCTTGTCTCCCTACTGTTCAATCCACGTGGATTTAGTTGTCCTGTAGATGTGTCCTGTGTTCATTCTATGAAATATGTGATTTAAATTTTTTGTAAGCGTAAAAAGTATCTAGTGAACAACAAGCTCTTTAGAATTGGTCAAATGTTAACTGGTGTTTTTGATAGGTGAAAGTTTGTCCTTATTTCTCAGCTAGGAAGTTTTGATAATATCATGAAGAGCCACCTGTAAAGAGGTTTAACTGACAGAGCTCTGTAAAGCCTTTCCAGTGGGTCGGTCAGGCTCATTAAATGTGTACTGTCACTTGATCATCCCATCTAAAATCAATGAATCAGACTCCAGCCATGTGGTTGCCTATTCTCTTTTAACTGCAGTTTAGTATCTCTCCTTCTATTGCAACATACCAACTCAGTTTAGCCTGCATTCTTTCACTAGACCTTCCTGGACTCGTACGTTGTTTCCATAGCAATAGTGCTGCCAATCAGAGAGAAAAGGTCAGGAACACTACAAGTTCATTAATAGTATGGGGTTAGTTGATGTGAACCCAGGGCATCCAGAGGTCCAGCAGAGGTCAGGTCTTCTATTGTGCAGCTGTGTCTGAAAGAGAAGTGCAACTCAGCATTTCCTGCCTGCTGAATAAACACTGAGTGGAGGAGCACATACTGATGCCAGGCTGGCATATCATTATCACAGAATGTACCCACCACCCTTCGTGGCCAGGGTTGAATGAGGACAGGCTGTATCAACCGTCCTTTGTGGCCAGGGTTGGATGAGGACAGGTTGTAACCACCACCCTTTGTGGCCAGGGTTGGATGAGGACAGGTTGTACCCACCACCCTTTGTGGCCAGGGTTGGATGAGCACAGGTTGTACCAACCACCCTTTGTGGCCAGGGTTGGATGTGACAAGGTTTTACCAACCACCCTTTGTGGCCAGGGTTGGTTGTGGACAGGCTGTACCAACCACCCTTTGTGGCCAGGGTTGGATGAGGACAGGCTGTATCCACCACCCTTTGTGGCCAGGGTTGGTTGTGGACAGGTTTTTCAACCACCC
>NW_019945266.1:144331-145452 GCF_002910315.2 Salvelinus sp. IW2-2015
CCCCCCTCTGCTCTGTCTCGTCTTCTCCCCAGGTCTGTATTTGTGGGACGTGGAGGGCAACAGATACTACGACTTCCTGAGCGCCTACAGCGCAGTGAACCAGGGCCACTGCCATCCCAAGATCATCGCTGCTCTGAACGCCCAGGCCTCCAAGCTCACCCTGACCTCCAGGGCCTTCTACAACGACATCCTGGGGGCCTACGAGGAGTACATCACCACCCTGTTTGGATATGACAAAGTACTGCCCATGAACACAGGTTAGGAGGCCTGATATATACTGCCCGTGAATACAGGTTAGGAGGCCTGATATGTACTGCCCATGAACACAGGTTAGGAGGCCTGATATGTACTGATGTACTGCCCATGCACCAGGTTAGGAGGCCTGATATATGTACTGCCCATGAACACAGGTTAGGAGCCTGATATGTACTGCCCGTGAACACAGGTTAGGAGCCTGATATGTACTGCCCAGAACAGGTTAGGAGGCCTGATATGTACTGTCCATTGAACACAGGTTAGGAGGCCTGATATGTACTGCCCATGAACACAGGTTAGGAGGCCTGATATGTACTTTCCATGAACACAGGTTAGGAGGCCTGATTTGTACTGCCATGAACACAGGTTAGGAGGCCTGATATGTACTGCCCTGAACACGGTTAGGAGGCCTGATATAATATCTGCCCATGAACACAGGTTAGGAGGCCTGATATGTACTGCCCATGAACACAGGTTAGGAGGCCTGATATATACTGCCATGAACACAGGTTGAGGGCCTGATATGTACTGCCCTGAACACAGGTTAGCGACGCGCCTGATACTATACTGCCCATGACACAGGTTAGGAGCCTGATATGTACTGCCCATGACACAGGTTAGGAGGCCTGATATGTACCGCCCATGAAACACAGGTTAGGAGGCCTGATATGTACTGCCATGAACACAGGTTAGGAGGCCTGATATGTACTGCCATGAACACAGGTTAGGAGGCCTGATATATACTGCCCATGAACACAGGTTAGGAGGCCTGATATGTACTGCCCATGAACACAGGTTAGGAGGCCTGATATGTACTGCCATGAACACAGGTTAGGAAGGCCTGATCAATAGTATACTGCCCATCG
>NW_019945266.1:147171-151552 GCF_002910315.2 Salvelinus sp. IW2-2015
TACAGTCCTCTCATCTGTCTGTTGCTCTGGGGAGTATCCCGTCTTACTAAACCAGCTAGCCAGATATGACTTGACTGCTTGAGGGAGTGAATGAGACACTACATGCTGGTTCAATATCTCATTCCAAAATCATGGCATTAATATGGAGTTGGTCCCCCCTTGCCACTATAACAGCCTCCACTCTTCTGGGAAGGCTTTCCACTAGATGTTGGAACATTGCTACGGGGACTTTAGCGTTAGTGAGGTCGGGTACTGATGTTGGGGCGATTAGGCCCGGCTCGCAGTCGGTGTTCCAATTCATCCCAAACTTGTTTTATGGAGTTGAGGTCAGGGCTCTGTGCAGGCCAGTCAAGTTCTTCCACACCTGCCTCGACAAACCATTTCTGTATGGACCTCGCTTTGTGCACAGGGGCATTGTAATGCTGACAACGAGGAAAGGGCCTTCCCCAAACTGTTGGAAGCACAGAATCATCTAGAATGTCATTGTATGCTGTAGCATTAAGATTTCCCTTCACTGGAACTAAGGGGCCTGAACCATGAAAAACAGCCKCAGACCATTATTCCTCCTCCACCAAACTTTACAGTTGACACTATGCATTGGGGCAGGTAGCGTTCTCCTGGCATCCGCCAAACTCAGATTTGTCCGTCGGACTGCCAATGGTGAAGTGTGATTGGCAATGCGCATGGTGATCTTAGGCTTGTGTGCGGCTGCTCGGCCATGGAAACCCATTTCTGACCAACAGTTCTTGTGTTGACGTTGCTTCCAGAGTCAGTTTGGAAGTCGGTAGTGAGTGTTGCAACCGAGGACAAGCGATTTTTATGCGCTTCGGCACTCGGCAGTCCTGTTCTGTGAGCTTGTGTGGCCTACCACTTCGCGGCTTAGCCATTGTTGCTCCTGGACCTTTCCACTTCACAATAACAACACTTACAGTTGACCGGAGCAGATCTAGCAGGGCAGAAATTCAAAGGAACTGACTTGTTGGAAAGGTGTCATCCTATGAAGGTGCCACATTGAAAAGTCACTGAGCTCTTCAGTAAGACTGTTCTACTGCCAATGTTTGTCTATGGAGATTGCATGGCTGTGTGCTCGATTTTATACACCTGTCAGCAACGTGTGTGGCCGAAATAGCCGAATCGACTAATTTGAAGGGGGGTCCACATACTTCTGGCCATGTGTACATMACTGTCTGGACTGATGGATGGTGGAAGGAGTCACCCAAGACATCCAGCCTAGCCAAAGCTAAAAGAATGAATGGTGGAAGGAGTCACCCAAGACATCCAGCCTAGCCAAAACTAAAAGAATGAATGGTGGAAGGAGTCACCCAAGACATCCAGCCTAGCCAAAGCTAAAAGGATGAATGGTAGGAGTCACCCAAGACATCCAGCCTAGCCAAAGCTAAAAGGAGACCCACTTGCTCCCACCACTTTTGGTTGATTTGTTCATTCTGTTTATTTTTGTTGTAAAATAAATAAAATACTGATGGAGCCGTTTCCTTGTAACTGCTTCTCTGTGCTTGGGTCTAGAGACCATTATTATTACCATTCCAGTGTTTACTTGCTATATTGTAATTATTTCGTCACCATGGCCTTTTTTTTTGCCTTTCACCTCCTTATCTCACCTCATTTGCTCACATTGTATATAGACTTATTTTTCTACTGTATTATTGACTGTAGTTTGTTTTATTCCATGTGTAACTCTGTGTTGTTGTTTGTGTCGAACTGCTTGCTTTATCTTGGCCAGGTCGCAATTGTAAATGAGAACGTGTTCGTTCTCAACTTGCCTACCTGGTTAAATAAAGGTGAAATAAAAATAATTATAATTATAAATCACTTTTGTGATTCCTGTGCTTGGTCTAGAGACCAGGTTATTATAAATCACTTTTGTGATTCCCTGTGCTTGGGTCTAGAGACCAGGTTATTATAAACACTTTTGTGATTCCCTGTGCTTGGGTCTAGAGACCAGGTTATTATAAATCACTTGTGATTCTCTGTGCTTTGGGTCTAGAGACCAGGTTAATATAAATCACTTTTTGATTCTCTGTGCTTTGGGTCAGAGACCAGGTTATTATAAATCACTTTTGTGGCAACTATTGATTTAAAAAAGGACTTAATAAATGAAATGTGATTATCTCCTACTGTATGGTGTTTAAGTGCATGTTCATAGCCGATGAGGTACAGACTAGACTGTCTGTAGTGTAGAGACCCAGTCATACATAGACTCTACTAATATCTCTCTGTTCCAATGTCTAGGTGCTGTTCATAGCCGATGAGGTGCAGACTGGACTGGCCCGTACGGGCAGACGGCTGGCTGTGGACCATGAGGAAGTGCGTCCTGACATCGTGATCCTGGGAAAGCTCTGTCTGGAGGAGTCTACCCTGTGAGTAACACAACACTGTTACACCACATTCTCTACGATGTTGTACTCATCGTTTGATTTACTGAATGAAAATGCCGTCTAATTATTTAGTAAGGGGTTGGGTCGCATTAATACATGAATATTCATGTTTAATTCACTTCCTTTTGTGACTTACTCACTGCTTTTTCAGCATGTTGTCACTGATGTGACTGGGGCATGTTGTGACTGGGGACTGTTTGACGGGACTGTTGTGACTGATGTGACTGGACTTTGTGACTGATGTGACTGGGACTGTTGTGACTGGGGACTGTTGTGACTGATGTGACTGGTGACTGTTGTGACTGGGGACTGTTGTGACTGGTGCATGTTGTGACTGATGTGACTGGGGACTGTTGTGACTGATGTGACTGGGGCATGTTGTGACTGGGGACTGTTGTGACTGGGGCATGATGGGACTGTTGACTGGGCATGTGGACTTTGGACTGGGCATGGTGGGACTGTTGTGACTGGGCATGATGGGACTGTTGTGACTGGGCATGTTGTGACTGGACGTTGTGACTGGGCATGTGGGACTGTTGTGACTGGGGCATGATGGGACTGTTGTGACTGGGCATGTTGTGACTGGACTGTTGTGACTGGGCATGATGGGAATGTGTGACTGGAGCATGATGGGACTGTTGTGACTGGGGCATGTTGGGACTGTTGGGACTGGGATGTTGTGACTGGGCATGTTGGGACTGTTGTGACTGGGGCATGGTGGGACTGTTGTGACTGGGCATGATGGGACTGTTGTGACTGGGGCATGATGGGACTGTTGTGACTGGGCATGATGGACTGTGTGACTGGGGCATGTTGTGACTGGGACTGGTGTGACTGGGGCATGATGGGAATGTTGTGACTGGAGCATGATGGACTGTTGTGACTGGGGCATGTTGGGACTGTTGACTGGGACTGTGTGACTGGGGTGACTGTGTGACTGGGCATGTGGACTGTTTGACTGGGCATGATGGACTGTTGTGACTGGGCATGTGTGGACTGGGACTGTGTGACTGGGGCATGATGGGACTGTTGTGACTGGGGCATGTTGTACTGGGCATGAGGGACGTTGTGACTGGGACTGTTGTGACTGGGCATGATGGGACTGTTGTGACTGGCATGAGGGACTTTGTGACTGGGCATGTTTGACTGGGGACTTTGTGACTGGGGCATGATGGACTGTTGTGACTGGGCATGATGGGACTGTTGTGACTGGGGCATGTTGTGACTGGGACTGTTGTGACTGGGGCATGATGGACTGTTGTGACTGGGACTGTTGTGACTGGGCATGATGGGACTGTTGTGACTGCGTCATGTCCATCTCTGATATAAACCTTGTCCTGCCAGGTGTCTGCGGGCTGCTTGTGATGATGAGTGATGCTGACCATCAAGCCTGGAGAGCACGGCTCTACGTACGGAGGAAACCCTCTGGCCTGCGGCGTTGCCATGGCAGCACTAGAGGGAAGTGGTAGCCAGCTTTTGTTTATTTTAGTTAGTTAACTAACTAGCTATTTGGCTATGGACAGATTCAGCTAGTTAGTTAGCTAGTTGGTTATTTGGCTATGGACAGATTCAGCTAGTTAGTTAGCTAGTTGGTTATTTGGCTATGTGACAGATTCAGCTAGTTAGTTAGCTAGTTGGTTATTTGGCTATGGACAGATTCAGCTAGCTAGTTAGCTAGTTAGTTATTTGGCTATGGACAGATTCAGCTAGCTGTTAGCTAGTTATTATTTGGCTATGGACAGATTCAGCAGCTAGTTAGCTAGTTAGTTATTTGGCTGTGGACAGATTCAACCAGCTAGGAGAGATGGAGACCCCGCACACTTGAAAATTGGACAAATCCAAAACGGAGGTATAGATTCAAACATTGACACGTTGAAGAAACAACTGTCCCACTTTAGCTTTGGCTGGATGTCTTGGGTGACTCCTACCATTCATCCTTTTAGCTTTGGCTAGGCTGGATGTCTTGGGTGACTCCTACCATTCAT
>NW_019945266.1:153469-162156 GCF_002910315.2 Salvelinus sp. IW2-2015
GAGGCCTAATACAGTAGAGAGGCTATAACATAGAGAGCGCTATAACAGTAGAGCCAGGCTATAACAGTAGTGAGGCTATATACAGTAGAGAGGCTAACTATACAGTAGGAGGCCTATATACATACAGTTAGGAGGCTATAACAGTAGAGAGGCTATATAAGTAGAGAGGGCTATATACAGTAGGAGCGCCTATATACATAGAGAGGCTATATAACAGTAGTGAGCGCTATATACAGTAGAGAGGCTATATACAGTAGATGAGGCTATATACAGTAGAGAGGGATATACAGTAGAGAGGCTATATACAGTAGAGAGGCTATATACAGTAGAGAGGCCTATATACAGTAGAGAGGCTATAACAGTAGAGAGGCTAATACAGTAGAGAGGCCGTATATATACAGTAGAGAGGCTATTATACAGTTAGAGAGCGGTATATACAGTAGAGAGGCTATATCAGTAGAGAGGCTATATACAGTAGAGAGGCTATATACAGTAGAGAGCTATATACAGTAGAGAGGCTATATACAGTAGTAGAGGCTATATACAGTAGAGAGGCTATATACAGTAGGGAGGCTATATACAGTAGGAGGCTATATACCAGTAGTGAGCTATATACAGTAGGAGGCTATATACAGTAGAGAGGCTATATACAGTAGAGAGGCTATATACAGTAGAGACGTCTATATACAGTAGAGAGGCTATATACAGTAGAGGCTATATACAGGAGTGAGAGCTATATACAGTAGTGAGGCTATAACAGTAGAGAGGCTATCATACAGCAGATAGCTATATACAGTAGGATGCTATATACAGTAGTGAGGCTTAGTAGAGCCAGTAGAGAGGCTATATACAGTAGAGAGGCTATATACAGTAGAGAGGCTATATACAGTAGAGAGGCTATATACAGTAGAGAGGTTCTATATACAGTAGAGAGCTATATACAGTAGTAGAGGCTATATACAGTAGGAGGCTATATACAGTAGGAGGCATATACAGTAGAGAGGCTATATACAGTAGACAGGCTATATACAGTAGGAGGCTATATTACAGTAGAGAGGCTATATACAGTAGAGAGGCTATATACAGTAGAGGGCAATACAGTAGTGAGGCTATATACAGTAGAGAGGCTAATACAGTAGAGAGCATATTACAGTAATAGAGTATAGACAGTAGAGAGGCTATTAAGTAGAGAGGCTAATACAGTAGAGAGGCTATATACAGTAGAAGGCTATATACAGTAGAGAGCTATATACAGTAGAGAGGCTATATACAGTAGAGAGCTAACAGTAGTGAGGCTATATACAGTAGAGAGGCTATATACAGTAGAGAGCCTATATACAGTAGTGAGCTATATACAGTAGAAGGCTATATACAGTAGAGAGGCTATATACAGTAGTGAGGCTATATACAGTAGGAGCTATATACAGTAGAGAGGCTATATACAGTAGTGAGGGCTATATACAGTAGAGAGGCTATATACAGTAGTAGCTAATACAGTAGAGAGCTATATACAACTAGAGAGACGGTATAACAGAGAGAGGCTATATACAGTAGAGAGCGCGCATATACATAGAGAGGCTATATACAGTAGAGAGGCTAGTAACATGTAGGAGGCTATATACAGTAGAGAGCGCCTATATTACAGTATGAGGCCTATATACAGTACAGTAGAGAGGCTACATACAGTAGAGAGGCTATATACAGTAGAGAGCTATATTACAGTAGGAGGCTATATACAGTAAGGAGGCTATATACAGTAGGAGGCTATATACAGTAGAGAGGCTATATACAGTATAGAGAGCTAAACAGTAGAGAGGCTATAGACAGTAGAGAGGCTATATACAGTAGAGAGCTATATACAGTTAGAGAGGCTATATACAGTAGCAGAGGCTATATACAGTAGAGAGGCTATAGACAGTAGAGAGGCTATATACAGTAGAAGGCTATATACAGTAGAGAGGCTATATATACAGTAGAGAGGCCTATATGCAGTAGAGAGGCTATATACAGTAGAGAGCATATAACAGTAGAGAGCTATATACAGTAGAGAGGCTATATACAGTTATTGAGCTATATACAGTAGAGGGCTATATACAGTAGGAGGCTATATACAGTAGAGAGAGCCTAATACAGTAAGAGGCTATATACAGCAGAGAGAGCTATATACAGTAGAGAGGCTATATACAAGTAGGAGCTTATATACAGTAGAGAGGCTAGTAACAGAGTGAGGCTATATACAGTAGAGAGGCATAACAGTAGTTGAGGCTATAACAGTAGAGAGCTTATAATACAGTAGAGAGCTATATACAGTAGAGAGGCTATATACAGTAGTGAGGCTATATACAGACGAGAGGCTTATACAGTAGAGAGGCTATATTACAGGCAGTAGAGGCTATAATACAGTAGTGCAGGCTGTGATTACAGTTAAGAGCTTATATACAGTAGAGAGCGCCACTATCACAGTTAGAGAGGCTATATACAGTAGAGAGGCTATATACAGTAGAGAGGCTATATACAGTAGACAGGCTATATAGAGTAGAGAGTCTATATACAGTAGAGAGGCTATATACAGTAGAGAGGTTATATACAGTAGAGAGGCTATATACAGTAGTGAGGCTACATACAGTAGAGAGGCTATATAGAGTAGAGAGGCTATATACAGAACGGTTAGTCAGGCTGATTGAGGCTGATTGAGGTAGTATGCACATGTAGGTATAGTTAAAGTCACTATGCATATATGATGAACGGAGAGTAGAAGCAGCGTAAACTAACCAACTAAGTACCAAAGACACTCACAATCCAAAAGACAAAAAACAATACTATTTGAATGTTGCTTTGAATAAGGGTTTCAATATATTAAGCGTCACGTAAAATGCTTTTCAAATAAGTAGATGCATTTGCATCTCTGCTCAAATGCAAGTAATGCCCGAAAATATTCCTGACTATACGTGGCTATGATTTGTAGTCTACAGGGTGGCCAAAGTAGTTCCTAATTTTGGCTTCTGAATTAAATTACTATTTACGTATTGACGAATGGAGATCATTTTGTTGGCAGTGGTATAATTTTAACTGTGATGGTGAGTAAAAGAAAAACCTTTTAATTTCAGCTCATTTTAACATTCTGTCGTAAAGAGCATGTGTTCAACTTCATAAAACAACGTTTCATATCTTAAGAGGTTAAAACAAGTATGACCATAATAAGTAAATAATGAAAACTAATCTAGTGCCCGAGGTTGGGCATTAGGCTTTTAAATTTGTTTTAATCATTATTTTATTTTCCGTTTTTATCAATTTTAACAAAAACGCTACATTGTACAATGCTCCACAATATGTAAAACGTTTTAAACTATTAATCGAGAGTTCAGTGCACGTAACAGGGTTGACCTTTAAAATGAGGGACAGATGTAAAATGAATCACAAATCACGTTAAATAAGTAATGATCTCCAGAAATGTCTTTTGTCAAAGAAACACAATAACTATGTCTTTATAATGATGGTGAAACTTGGACTCTTTTTTGGGTGGGTGGGGGGGGGGTTAGTGGGTAAATAAAATCTTCCTAGGAATCACAGAGGGCACGGCTTGTTAGGGCATGGCTTTGTCATAGTGCTTTTAGAGGCCTCCAATCAGATGGATTSTCCTGTCAGGTAATGTCTTATGTTGTGTTCTGTGATTAAAGGTTTACGGGTCAGCGCCAAGCACCAATTTGATGTCCTGGAGAACAGGAACGCAGAACCCGCCTGTAGGCTGGAAGAAGAGGAGAAGATGGGCAGATGTGGGTGTTTTTTGTTTGAAAGTGACGGCACGTTGAGTGGAGATCGGAGTGAGATGAAACGCGGAAACAAGAAGGGAAGTAAAGAGGTAACGTGGTCGTGGAATCTAGAAAAGTCTCTGACTCTTTTATTTTAGTTGTTGGAGTTGGACCGATGGCGTTATCTGGGAGATTGGTTTGACATCTCAATGAATATCATAGATGGATTGCGTCAGTGTGTCACGTTCTGACCTTAGTTCCTTTGTTATGTCTTTATTTTAGTTAGGTCAGGGCGTGAGTTGGGGTGGGCATTCTATGTTGTTTTTCTATGTTTTGTTCTGTTGTTATATGTGTATGTGTTTGGCCTGGTATGGTTCTCAATCAGAGGCAGGTGTCAGTCGTTGTCTCTGACTGGGAGCCATATTTAGGTAGCCTGTTTTCTATTGTGTTTTGGTGGGTGGTTGTTTCCTGTGTCTGTGTTTGCACCATACGGGACTGTTTCGGGTTGTTTGTTTGTACTTTTGTTAAGTGTTCTGTGGATKTATTAAATATCTCATTATGGACACTTACCACGCTGCACATTGGTCCGATCCTTGCCACTCCTCTTCAGACGAAGAGGAAATCCGTTACACAGTGAGGATAACAAGAAGTGGGCTTATTGTTTTTTGGGGTGTCCGAGAAGCAAAAGGAGCTTTACAACTGAAAAATATATTGGATTGAAATGTGTCGTGTGTGTGTATTTTATTTTTTCCCTTACTGCTGTTAGCCCAGACTGTTGTACCATCTACTGATCTTGCTATGCCGTGTGTGTACCATCTACTCATTCATATAATCTTTAGTGTACATAGTTCTTTTAACTTTTTTTAGCAGCTTGTGTGTATAAGGTAGCTAGTTGTGGGAAATTGTTTAGGTTTAGATTACTCGTTGGTTATGTTACTTGCATTGTGGAACTAGAAGGCACAAGCATTTTCGCTACACTCGGCATTAACATCTGCTAACCATGTGGTGTGGTGTATAATTTATTTCTTACTGTTGAGCATTGACTGTCCTGCTCCTGTATCTATAGAGGTATCAGAAAGATTCAGGAAACGTTATATAACTTTTTTTACATGTATTTAACCCCGTATTCTTGATACTTATCAGTCTCCATATAATACTTCCATTCATTTTTCAACTGGGGACCTTCAGACGAGTCTTGAGGCCTGTGGGTCCAAAGCAAAACAACCGATATATTCTGTGTTCCTGAGAGTCCCACCTTTCCACAGAGGGTGGCAGATCGGCCTGTACCGTCTTCAGACGAGGCCCAAGACACTTGTGGGGGTCATAGAGGAAAACGAGAAAACCATTTGCGTACGGCTAGAGTCTCATCTTTCCATAGAGGGTTACAAGCCAAACTAAAGTGGAGTGTGGGAAAGAGTGATTTTTGTTTGTTTGTTATTGTTGTCTATGCAAAAAATGACAAGCCACGCTGGTCTGAAATTTGGATGGAAATGAGATGTGGAGGATAGCGGGACGATTAGTTGGCAACTCATTTTAGGGCCATTCTTTATTAATCTAAGCCTACGAGGAAAGTGGGTTGTGTCGCTCATGGACTTGAAAGTGAGGCAAAAGTCATGTCCACTACCCAGATTAGCAAAAGTACCCGGGTTAACTGTGGAGTAACATGGATTGTAAAACTGTCATCGTCAAAAATATTGATGCAACAGTAGCTAAGATGGGGAGAAGTCTGTCCATAAAGTAAAGCAATGCTTCTACTTCTTAACGGAAACCGATCAACAAGGCAGGTCCTACAGGCCTAGTGTTCTACCTTCTTAACAGCACTTACAACAAGGCAGGTCCCTACGGCCCTAGTTTTGTCAAGCCTGGTCTCTGTCAGTGTGTGGTCAGGTGTCGACCCAACAGAGGACACAAAGAATGAAAATGGTCTCAAGAAGACAGGGCAGCACGCTGGCCTTTCAAAATGGTACACAGAGGAGCTAGACATTATGAATATGCAGTGTCAATCTAAACCATCTTGGACAAGAGGAATGACCCATGGTGGAAGAATGCTGTTTCATCGATTACAGCTCAAGCATTTAAACACCATAAGTCCCTCCAAACTCGTCATCAAAGCTTCGAGAACGCTGGGTCCTGACCCCGCCCTGTGCAACTGGGTCCTGGAGTTCCTGAGGGCGCGCCCCCAGGTGGTGAGGGTAGGGTAACAACATCTCACCCGCTGATCCTCAACACTGGGCGCCCCCAAGGGTGGCGTTCTGAGCCTCTTCCCTGTACTCCCTGTTCACCATCGACTGCGTGGGCCATGCACGCCGTGCCAACTCAATCATCAAAAGTTGCGGATGACACTACAGTGGTAGGTCTTGATTAGACCAACAACGAAGAGACGGCCCTACAGGGAGGAGGTGAGGGCCTCGGAGTGTGGGTGTCAGGAAAATAGAACCTCACAACTGCAAGCGTGCAACGAAACAAAGGAGATGATTGTGGACCTTCAGGAAACAGCGAAGGGAGCACCCCCTCTCCACATGCGCGGGTCAGTAGTGGAGAAGGTGGGAAAGTTTTTGTAAGTTCCTCGGTGTACACATCCACGGACAAGGACTGAATTGGTCACCCACAAGCAGCGTTGTGAAGAAGGCGGCAGCAGCGCCTCTTCAACTCAGGAGGCTGGAAGAAATTCGGCTTGTCACCAAAAGCACTCACAAGACTTCTACAGATGCAGCCAATCGAGAGCATCCTGTCGGGGCCTGTATGCACCTCCTGTAGCGGCAACTGATCGCCACAACCGTAAGGCTCATCCAGAGGGTAGTGAGGTCTGCAGAACGCATCAACGGGGCAAACTACCTGCCTCAGGACACCTACACCACGCCGATGCTCAGCAGGAAGGCCAGTAAGATGATCATCAAGGACAACAACCGACCCCAAGCCACTGCCTGTTCAGCTTGCCGCTATCATGCCAGAAGGCGAGGTCAGTAACAACGGGTGCCATCAAAGCAGGACCGAGAGACTGAAAAACAGCGTTCTATCTCAAGGCCATCAGACTGTTTAAACAGGCCCCCACTAACATTTAGCGCCGCTGCGAACATACTGGACTCACCTGCCAGCCACTTTAAAAATGGGAGATTGATGGAGAATTATGTAAAAAATGTACCGCACTTTAGGCCGACTTTAAACTATGCCACTTTATGTTTTAACAATACCTAAAAGTACTGCATCTCATATGTATTATACCGTACTGCTATAAACCATCTACTGCATCTTGCATGCGTTCTTGTAAGCACCACTGCATTGCAATATAGTCTTTATGGGTACATATTCCTTCATGCCCTTTACACTTGTGTGTGTGTATAAGGTAGGTAGTTGTGGAATGTTTAGGTTTACGATTACTTGTGGTTTATTACTGCATTGTCGGAACTAGAAAGCACAAGGCATTTTCGCTACACTCCGCATTAACATCTGGCTAACCATGTTTGTATGTGACTAATAAATTTGATTTGATTTGATTTGAATCTCTGCCTGGCTCAAAGTGGAGGAGAGATTGACTTCATCCGACTACTTGGGTATTTGTGGAGAGGTAGTGACATGTTGATTGCAACCGAGCTGTCTGTTGTAAATACAACACTACACCACTCAGACACCCATGCCATACCCCCAATACAATGCGCACCGGAGGTCCCTCTTCACAGTCCCCACTTCCAGAACCAGACTATGGGGAGGCGCACAGTACAACATAGAGCCATGACTACAATGGAACTCTATTGTCACATCCAGGTACTTGGAATAACAACAGTTCAAAATGTGACTTTAAAAACAGATAAAATTACAGCATTATGGAACGGCGGGACTGTGAAGAAACGCACACAGCATGCATTAACCACAGTACAGTTCTCTTCATCTACTTACACACATACACATTCATTGTTGTGTTGTAAATATGTTTGGTTGTGGAATCTACTGAGATGAGTAGTACGAGTAGTGGCGTGAGGGAACATACTTAAGCGTGGGTTTGTGAAATCTGTTGGTGAATGTATTGTAATGTTTTTTTAAATCTTTTATATAACTGCTTAATTTTTGCTGGACCCCAGGACAGAGTAGCCTTGCTGGCCTTGGCAGGAACTAAATGGGGATCCCCTAATAGACCCAAGGAAGAGTAGCTGCTGCTTGGCAGGACTAATGGGGATCCATAATAAACCCGGCCGGGGAGAGTAGCTGCCTGCGTTGGCAGAAACTAAATGGGGATCATAATAAACGCCGCAGGTAGAGTAGCTGCTGCCTTGGCAGGAACTAATGGGGATCCCATAATAGAAACCCCAGGCAGAGTGAGCTGCTGCTTTACAGGAACTAATGGGGATCCAATAATAAACCCCAGGAAGAGTAGCTGCTGCCTTGGCAGGAAATAATGGGGATCCATAATAAATCCCCCGGAAGAGTAGCTGCTGCCTTGGCAGGGCAACTAATGGGGATGCCATAATAAACCCCAGGGAAGAGTAGCTGCTGCCTTGCTCAGGAACTAAATGGGGATCCATGAATAAAGCCCCAAGGAAAGAGTAGCTGCTGCCTTGGCAGGAATAATGGGGATCGCATAATAAACCCCAGAAGAGTCGCTGCTGCCTTGACAGGAACTAATGGGGGTCCATAATAAAGCCCCAGGAAGAGTAGCTGCTGGCTTGGCAGGAACTCATGGGGATCCATAATAAACCCCAGGAAGAGTAGCGTGCTGCTTGGCAGGAACTAATGGGGATCCATAATAAGCCCGCAGGAAGAGTAGCTGCTTGGCCTTGGAACAGGACTAATGGGGATCGCAGGTAATAAACCCAGGAAGAGTAGCTGCTGCCTTGGGCAGGAACTGAATGGGGATCCATCAATAAACCCAGGAAGAGTAGCTGCTGCCTTGACAGGAAACTAATGGGGATCCATAATAAACCCCGAGGGAAGAGTAAGCTGCCT
>NW_019945266.1:162181-169478 GCF_002910315.2 Salvelinus sp. IW2-2015
CAACAAGGCAGTCCTAACAGCCCTAGTTGTCTACCTTCTTAACAACACTATTCAACAAGGAGGTCCTACAGGCCTAGTTTTTCGCCGTCTACTTGTTCAGTCGTTGTGGTCAGGGTGCCCCAAAGAGACAAAAAATGAAAATGGTCTCAGAAACAGGGCAGTACAGCTGGCCTTTAAATGTACACAGAGAGCTACATTAATGATATGCATGTCAAATCTCCCTGGCTCAAAGTGGAGGAGAGATTGACTTCATCACTACTGGTATTGTGTGGAAGGTATTGACATGTTGATGCACCGAGCTGTCTGTTTAACTAACTAACACACAGGCTCAGACACCATGCATACCCCACAAGACATGCCACGAGAGGTCTTGTACAATCCCCCAAGTCCCAGAATTGTGATGTGTCAGTAGGGTGTCAGTGAGTGAGGGAATCAGTAGGTGTCAGTAAGTGAAGTGAGTAGTGTCATGTAGGGTCAGTGAGGTAGTGAGTGTAGCAGTGTAGAGGGAGTAGAGTGAGGTGTCAGTAGTGTAGAGGTGGTCAATAGATGTGTAGTAGGAGTGGTCAGTATGATAGAGTGTCAGTAGTTAGTGTGTCGGCAGAGTGGAGTGCAGTATAGTGAGGCGTTGTCGTAGTGAGGTGTCCAGTAGTGCAGTATGAAGTGTCAGTAGTGAGTATGAGGTGTCAGTAGTGTCAGTAGTGAGTATGAGGTGTCAGTAGTGAGGTGTCAGTAGTAAGTATGAGGTGTCAGTAGTGTCAGTAGTGAGGTGTCAGTAGTGAGTATGAGGTGTCAGTAGTGAGTATGAGGTGTCAGTAGTGAGTATGAGGTGTCAGTAGTGAGTGTGAGGTGTCAGTAGTGTCAGTAGTGAGGTGTTAGTAGTGAGTATGAGGTGTCAGTAGTGAGGTGTTAGTAGTGAGTATGAGGTGTCAGTAATGAGGTGTCAGTAGTGAATGTGATGTGTCAGTAGTGAGTATGAGGTGCCACACAGTCGTGAACATGGAGCACAGGAGGGGACTAAGCACGAACCCCTGAGGGACCCCTGTTTTGAGGATCAGCGTGGCAGATGTGTTGTTGCCTACCCTTACCACCTTAGTCCCAGGGTCCTTAGCTTAGTGATGAGCTTTGAGGGCACTATGGTGTTGAACGCTGAGCTGTAGTCAATGAACAGCATTCTCACATAGGTGTTCCTTTTGTCCAGGTGGGAAAGGGCAGTGTGGAGTGCAATAGTGACTGCATCATCTGTAGATCTGTTGGGGCGCTATGCAAATTGGAGTGGGTGTCTGGGATGAGGGTGTTGATGAGATCCATGACAAGCCTTGCAAAAGCACTTCATGGCTACAGACGTGAGTGCTACGGGTCGGTAGTCATTTAGCCAGGTTACCTTGTTGTTCTTGGGCACAGGGACTATGGTGGTCTGCTTGAAACATGTAGGTATTAGACTCGGTCGGGGACAGGTTAAAAATGTCAGTGAAGACACCGTTGGTCAGCGCATGCTTGGAGTACACGTCCTGGTAATCCGTCGGGCCCTGCGGACTTGTGAATGTGACCTGTTTAAAAGTTCTTACTCACATCGGCTACGTCAAGCGTGATCACACTGATTTTCCCCGCCCGGACCATAACCCCGTCCGGACCTCCCCACCCCCTTCATCTACACTGATTGATTTAACAAGTGACATCAATATGGAATCGTAGCTTTCACCTGGAATCACTGAATTGTAAAACACTAAAGTGATCTTTTTTTTGCTTAACATCCAAGTCCAATCCCCTTAATAAAAACCACACGTTAAACTGGAACCTCAACAGGAAAGAGTGTCTTCAGTTCCAGGACATGACATCATATCTGACAGCATCTAATATCACTCTGGAACAGCTGGCTGTATTATATGGACCTAATGATCCACAGCCATGATCTCATTCTACCCTACTTTCATTTTTAATATCCCTACGTTCACCGTGTGTGGGTGCTTATGCAGACAGAGGGTGCAGTTAGTTGTAAAGCTGCTCTTTCCTCTTCCTCCTCTTCCTCCTCTTCCTCCTCCATAGAGGAAAACGGGAAAACCATTGCGTACGCGAGAGTCTCATCTTTCCATAGAGGGGTTACAGGCCAAACTAAAGTGAGTTGTGAAAAAAGTGATTTTTGTTTGTTTGTTATTGTTGTCTATCAAAATGACAAGCCACCTGGGTCTGACAATTTGGATGGAAAATAATGTGGAGGATAAGCGGACGATATTGGCACTCATTTTTAGCCATCTCTTTATTAATCTAAGCCTACAGGAAAGTGTGTGTCTCAGGACTTGAGTGAGGCAAAAGTCATTCCACTACCCCAGATTAGCAAAGTAACCCGTTACTTGGAGTACATGGATTGTAAACTGTCATGGTCAAAACATATTGATGCAACAGTAGCTAAGATGGGAGAAGTCTGTCCATAATAAAGCAATGCTCTACTTTTAACAGCACGATCAACAAGGCAGTCCTACAGGCCCTAGTTTCTACCTTCTAACACACTGTCAACAAGGCAGTCCTACAGGCCCTAGTTTTGTCACAACTGTTCAGTAGTGTGATCAGGTGTCACAACGAGAGACAAGATAATTAAATGGCTGCTCAGAACAGGGCAGCACAGCTGGCCTTTAAATGTACACAGAGAGCTAACATTAATTAATATGCATGTCAATCTAACCCATCTGGACAAGAGGAATACCCATGTGAGAATGCTGTTCATCGATTACAGCTCAGCATTTAACACCATAGTACCCTCCAAACTCGTCATCAAGCTCGAGACCCTGGGTCTCGACCCCGCCCTGTGCAACTGGGTCCTGACTTCTGACGGGGCCCCCAGGTGGTGAGGGTAGGTAACAACATCTCACACCCCGCTTGATCCTCAACACTGGCCCCACAAGGGTGCGTTCTGAGCCCTCTCCTGTACTCCCTGTTCACCCACGACTGCGTGGCCATGCACGCCTCCAACTCATCATCAAGTTTGCGGATGACACTACAGTTAGGCTTGATTACCAACAACGACGAGACGGCCTACAGGAGGAGGGTGAGGGCCTCGGAGTGTGTGTCAGAAAATAACCTCACACTCAACTTCAACAAAACAAAGGAATGATTGTGGACTTCAGGAAACAGCAGAGGGAGCACCCCCTCTCCACATCGACGGGTCGTAGTGGAGAAGGTGGAATTTTAAGTTCCTCGGTGTACACATCACGGACAAACTGAATTGTCCACCCACAGACAGCGTTGTGAAGAAGCCAGCAGCGCCTCTTCAACCTCAGAGGCTGAAGAAATTCGGCTTGTCACCAACAAGCACTCACAAACTTCTACAGATGCACAATCGAGAGCATCCTGTCGGCTGTATCACCTCCTGGTACGCAACTGCTCCGCCACAACGTAAGGCTCTCCAGAGGGTAGTGAGTCTGCAGAACGCATCACCGGGGCAAACTACCTGCCCTCCAGGACACCTACACCACCGATGTCACAGGAAGGCCATAAAGATCATCAAAGGACACAACCACCCAAGCCACTGCCTGTTCAACCCCGCTATCATCCAGAAGGCGAGGTCAGTACAGGCATTCAAGCAGGGACCGAGAGACTGAAAAACAGCTTCTATCTCAAGGCATCAGACTGTTAAACAGCACCACTAACATTTAGCGGCCGCTGCAACATACTGACTCAACTCCAGCCACTTTAAAAATGGGAATTGATGAAATTATGTAAAAATGTACCACTAGCCACTTTAAACTATGCCACTTTATGTTTACATACCCTACAGTACTCATCTCATATGTATATACCGTACTCTATACCATCTACTGCATCTTGCCATGCCGTTCTGTACCACACTCATTCATATATCTTTATGACATATTCTTCATCCGCTTTACACTTGTGTGTGTGTATAAGGTAGTAGTTGTGGAATTGTTAGGTTAGATTACTTGTTGGTTATTACGCATTGGTCGGAACTAGAAGCAAAGCATTTCGCTACATCGCATTAACATCTTGCTAACCATGTGTATGTGACTAATAAAATTTGATTTGATTTGATTTGAATCTCTCCTGGCTCAAAGTGGAGAAGAGATTGACTTCATCACTACTGGTATTTGTGAAGGTAGTGACATGTTGAATGAACCGAGCTGTCTGTTTTAAACAACTAGCACACAGCTCAGACACCCATGCATACCCCACAATACATGCCACCGGAGGTCTCTTCACAGTCCCCAACTCCAGAAACAGACTATGGGAGGCGCACAGTACAACATAGAGCCATGACTTACATGGAACTCTATTCCACTCAGGTATACTGATAACAACAGTAAAATGTGACTTTAAAAACAGATAAAAATACACATTATGAACAGCGGGACTGTGAAGAGACACACACACATGCATACACACAGTACACACTTTACACACACATACACATTCATTTGTGTTGTCAATATGTGTTGTGGACTCTACTAGAGAGTAGTAGAGTAGTGGCCTGAGGGAACATACTTAACGTGTTGTGAAATCTGTTGTGAATGTATTGTAATGTTTTTTTAAATCTTTTATATAAACTGCCTTAATTTTTGCTGGACCCAGGAAGAGTAGCTGCTGCCTTGGCAGGAACTAATGGGGATCCCATAATAAACCCCAGGAAGAGTAGCTGCTGCCTTGGCAGGAATAATGGGGGATCCATAATAACCCCAGGGAGAGTAGCTGCTGCCTTGGCAGAAAACTAATGGGGATCCATATAAACCCCAGGTAGAGTAGCTGCTGCCTTGGCAGAACTAATGGGGATCCATAATAAACCCCAGGCAGAGTAGCTGCTGCCTTGACAGGAACTAATGGGGATCCATAATAAACCCCAGGAAGAGTAGCTGCTGCCTTGGCAGGAACTAATGGGGATCCATAATAAACCCAGGAAGAGGTAGCTGCTGCCTTGGCAGAAAACTAATGGGATCCATAATAAACCCCAGGAAGAGTAGCTGCTGCCTTTGACAGGAATAATGGGGATCATAATAAACCCCAGGAAGAGTAGCTGCTCCTTGCAGAACTAATGGGGATCCATAATAAACCCCAGGAAGAGTAGCTGCTGCCTTGACAGGAACTAATGGGGATCCATAATAAACCCCAGGAAGAGTAGCTGCTGCCTTGGCAGGAACTAATGGGGATCCATAATAAACCCCAGGAAGAGTAGCTGCTGCCTTGGCAGGAACTAATGGGGATCCATAAATAAACCCAGGAAGAGTAGCGTGCTGCCATTGACAGGAACTAATGGGGATCCATAATAAACCCCAGGAAGAGTAGCTGCTGCCTGCGCAGGAACTAATGGGGATCCATAATAAACCCCAGGAAGAGTAGCTGCTGCCTTGACAGGAACTAATGGGGATCCATAATAAACCCAGGAAGAGTAGCTGCTGCTTGGCAGGAAATGGGGATCCATAAAAACCCCAGGAAGAGTAGCTGCTGCCTTGGCAGGAACTAATGGGGATCCATAATAAACCCAGGAAGAGTAGCTGCTGCCTTGACAGGAACATGGGGATCCATAATAAACCCCAGGATGAGTAGCTGCTCCTTGGCAGGAACTAATGGATCCATAATAAACCCCAGGAAGAGTAGCTGCTGCCTGACAGGAACTAATGGGGATCCATAATAAACCCCAGGAAGAGTAGCTGCTGCTTGGCAGGAACTATGGGGATGCATAATAAACCCCAGAAGAGTAGCTGCTGCCTTGGCAGGAACTAATGGGGATCCATAATAAACCCCAGGAAAGAGTAGCTGCTTCCTTGGCAGGAACTATTGGTTCCATAATAAACCCCAGGAAGAGTAGCTGCTGCCTTGGCAGGAACTAATGGGATCCATAATAAACCCCAGGAAGAGTAGCTGCTCCTTGGCAGGAACTAATGGGGTCATAATAAACCCTAGGAAGAGTAGCTGCTGCCTTGACAAAACTAATGGGGATCCATAATAAACCCCAGGAAGAGTAGCTGCTGCCTTGACAGTAACTAATGGGGATCCATAATAAACCCAGGCAAAGAGTAGCTGCTGCCTTGACAGTAACTAATGGGGATCCATAATAACCCCAGAAGAGTAGCTGCTGCCTTGACAGGAAAACTAATGGGGATCCATAATAAACCCCAGGAAGAGTAGCTCTGCCTGCTGTCATTAGTGTGTTTGTCAGTAGTGAGTGTGATGTGCAGTATTGAGGTGTCAGTAGTGAGTGTGAGTGTATGTAGTGAGTTACATTAGTGAGGTGTTAGTAGTGAGTGTGAGGTGTCAGTAGTGAGTATGAGAATGTCAGTAGTGAGTATGAGATGTCCATAGTGAGGTGAGGTGTCAGTAGTGAGTTATGAGATGTCAGTAGTGAGTTGTGAGGTGTTGAGTAGTGAGTGTGAGGTGTCAGTAGTGAGGTGTCAGTAGTGAGTATGAGGTCAGATAGTGAGGTGTCAGTAGTGAGGTTCAGTAGTGAGTATGAGATGTCAGTAGTGAGTGTCAGTAGTAGGTGTCAGTAGTGAGTATGAGATGTCAGTAGTGAGGTGTCAGTAGTGATAGGAGTTCAGTAGTGAGTATGAGGTGTCAGTGTGAGTATGAGGTGTCAGTAGTGATGGTATGAGGTTTCAAGTAGTGAGTAGGAGGTGTCAGTAGTGAGTATGAGATGTCAGTGGTTAGTAGGACGTGTCAGTAGTGAGTATGAGGTGTCAGTAGTGAGTATGAGGTGTCAGTAGTGTGAGTATGAGGTGTCAGTATTGCGTGTGAGGTGGTCAGTAGTTGAGTAGGACGTGTCAGTATGAGGTGTCAGTAGTGAGTTAAGATGGTGTCAGTAGTGAGTATGAGGTGTCAGTATTGAGTGCAGTAGTGAGTGTTGAGGTGGTATGTATAGTGAGGTGTCATTAGTGAAGTGTTAGTAGTGAGTTGTGAGGTGTCAGTAGTGAGTATGAGATTCAGTTAGTGAGTATGAATGTCAGTAGTGAGTGTGAGGTTCAGTAGTGAGTATGAGATGTCAGTAGTGGTGTGAGGTGTTATAGTGAGTGTGAGGTGTCAGTAGTGAGAGTGTCAGTAGTGAGTATTGAGATGTCAGTAGTGAGGTGTCAGTATGAGGTGTCAGTAGTGATATGAGATGTCAGTAGGAGTGTGTAGTGAGGTTCAGAGACTGAGTATGAGAGTGTCAGTAGTGAGGTGTCAGTAGTGAGTAGGTAGGTTGTCAGTATGAGTATGACGGTGTAGTAGTGAGTATGAGTGTCAAGTGAGTATGAGGTGTCAGTAAGTGAGTAGGAGGTGTCAAGTAGTGAGTATGAGATGTCATGTGGTTTTGTAGGAC
>NW_019945266.1:169503-179657 GCF_002910315.2 Salvelinus sp. IW2-2015
ATCCTCTCTCCTCCACCTTCCCTTAGCTTCTCCCCACTTTCTTCCTCCTCTTCCACCTCCCTTCCTCTCTCCCCCTCTTTCCCCTTCCTCCTCCTCCTCTCCCTCTCCTTCCTCCTCCTCCTCCTCTCCTCCCTCCTCCCTCTCTTCCCCTCCTCCCTCTCCTCCTCTCTCTATCCCCTCTTCCTCCTCCTCCTCCCTCCTCTTCCTCTTCTCCTTCCTCTCTCCTGCCTCCTCCTCCACTCCTCTCATGTCATCCTCTCTCTGTGACACCACCAGGGGAACCATGAAGAATATCTGGGCCGTATAGTGTAACCGTAGATCACACTGACATAGTTTACATTAGTACCAGGTCCCCTGCAGAACAGAAGACGGGAAGTCATTTATTTATCTCTCTCTTCTCCCTTCCCCAGTTTCCTCCCTTCTCCTCTCTTCTCCCTGTGGTCCCATGTTCCCCCCTCTTCTCCTCTTCTCCCTCTCCCATGTTCCTCCCCCTCTTCCCTCTCTCCCCCCATGTTCCCCCCCTCTCCTTCTTTCCCCTCTTCCCCCCATTTCCTTCCCTCCCTCTTCTCTGCCTCTCCACCCCTCATCTCCTCCTTCTTCTCTTCTCCCCATTGTTCCTTCCCCCTCTTCCTCCTCTTCTCTTCTCCCATGTTCCTCCCCCTCTTCCTCCTCATCTCCTCCCTTTCTTCTCTTTTCCAGGGTTGTCTGCGACATGAAAGGCCACTTTGATATTGATATGGATTAAACCCCACTTAAGGTATCAACACAATCTTTTTTTTAAGTATATTTGCAGTGAAAAATTTAATTGTTTCCTCTGCTATTAGACCATAGAAAAGTGAATAACAATTCATACTGTCACGTTCTGACATGTTCTTGTGTGTTTGCTTGTTTAGTTTTGGTCAGGACTGAGCTGGGTGGGCATTCTATGTTGTGTGTCTAGTTTGTCTGTTTCTGTGTTCGGCCTAATGGTTCTCAATCAGAGGGCAGCTGTCAATCGTTGTCCCTGATTGTGAAGATATACTTATAGGTGGCTGTTGTGTGGTCGGGGTGGGGTGTTTCCTGTCTCTGTGTTTTCTCTGCACCAGCTAGGACTTGTATCGGTTTGCCACTTTTTGTTATATTTGTATTGTTGTATAGTGTTCACTGTTTCGTTTAATTTAAACATGTTGAGCACTGGCTACGCTGCGTGTGTTCCGATACCTGCTAACCTCCTCTTCTCTTGAGAAGGAAGGCTGCCGTTACATGAGAAAAACAGATAGTAAAAAAAAAAAAGGGACGTTTGTTCTGAATGTCTGTCCTATTATCTGAGAGCATATTTTTTTTTTTTTTTTATCCATATTTATCAAAAATAATTGCACTACACTACTTCCATATACGAGCCTTCCGAAAGTTATTATGACCCCTTGACTTATTCCACATTTTGTGTTACAGCCTGAATCAAAATGGATTAAATATATCCATCTACACAAACACCCTTAATGACAATGTGAAAACTGGTCTTCAGAAATGTTATCAAATGTTATTGAAAATGAAATACAGAAAATATCATTTCCTTAAGTATTTCCACACCCCTGAGTCAATATTTTGTAGAAGCACCTTTTGGCGTCGATTACAGCTGTGAGTTTTTTGGGGTAAGTTTCCAAGAGCTTAGCACACCTGCCAGTTACAATACTTGCCCATTATTTTTTTTTATTTTTTTTATTTTCTTGTCAAGCTCTGTCAAGTTGATTGTTGATCATTGCTAGACAGGACATTTCAATCGTGCCATAGATTTTTTTAAGCCAATTTATTTAAGTCAAAACCGTAACCAACCATTCAGGAACATTAAATGTCGTCTTCGTAAGCAACCCCAGTGTTAGATTGGTTGTAATTTGTCGCCCAGTGCTGTTGGGAAAGCAGGACTGAACCAGGTTTTCCTCTAGGATTTTTGCTTATGTATATAGCTTGTATTCCGTTTTCTTTTTATTCCCACCCAAAAAAGCTCCCTAGTTATATGTGATGACAAGCATACCCATAACATGATGCAGCCCACCACTTTGATTGAAAATATGTGAAGAGGGGTACTCCGTTGATGTGTTGTGTTGGATTTGCCAACAAACAAAGGGTTTGTAATTAGGAACCACAAACTTTCATTTTGTAGATATTTTATTCGGTATTACTTTAAGGTACTCTTGTTGCGAATAAGAGCATGTTTGGAGTATTAGCCAACCATTTTTTTGTTCCTTTTTTTATTTTACATATCTATCAGTGAACCTACTTTGTGAGGCTTTGGAAAACCCATCTTGGTCTTTTGTCGTTTAAAAATCCCCTTACATCATTGAGGGTCTGTAGATCATGTGAATCTAGCTTTGTTAGGCCAAACGGGGAGCATGATATCGACTCTTAGGTTAAGGGCACACACATGCAGCTCCTCTCTTCTCGCTCATGTAACCAGTTTTAAGCCACCTTATCGGCTTCTGCATATAAACGCAAATAACATTGTTCAATGGCAATTTAATCAGCTGTTAAAGCACACGCCTATGTTTTGTGAGGACAATTTAACCAGAAATCAAAAAACACTTTAAAGGTGTAGTCACCATGATCCAGGACATAAGATGGGACTCCAACTGTTTTACCTTTGACCTCAAAGCAAGAGTGCTCTGTGGACGACACCCTGACCTCATATTGATGTTCATTATATACTTCAGGTACACATATTGACATTCCCTTACATTTCTCGATTGAGACCTGATTCGAGAGAGAGATGAGAGAGACGAGGAGAGAGAGAGAAGGACAGAATGAGAAGAACAGATGAGACACAGGAGAGAGAGAGAGAGAAGAGGAGAGAGCTGCATGCCGCTGACTGAACTTCCTTGCTGCAGTAATAAAGGGAAAAGTTCTGCATTGAACTGCACATGGTTGAGACGAGTGGGTGGTGGTGGGTGGGGGGGGGGAGTCATTGACCTCAGCTGAAATTAAAGGCGGTCTGAGTGCTGAGTCATGACTCTTTGTGTTTGATACCCTGTCTTCCCCCTCCTCCCCCCTGCGTTTGCTTGAGTCATGACCTTGTTATTTCCCTGTCTTCGCCTTTCCTCCCCCCCTCCCCTCCTGCCCCCCCCTCATCCCTCTCCACCTGCTGAGGTCCTGACTTGCTGCTCTCCTTCCTACCACCTGCTGAGGCCTGATCTGCTGTCTCCTCTTACCACCTGCTGGTTTTCTGACTGCTCTCTCCTTCCTTACCACCTGCTGAGGGTCCTGACTGCTGCTCTCCTTCCTACCACCTGCTGAGGGGTCCTGACTGCTGTTCTCCTTCCTACCACCCTGCTGAGTGTCCTGTACTGCTGTTTCTCCATCTACCAACCTGTGAGGGTCCTGACTGCTGTTCTCCTCCTTAACCACCTGCTGAGGGCTCCTGACTTGCTGTTTCTCCTTCCTACCACCTGCTGAGGGTCGCTGCTCTGTTTCTCCTTCCCCTTCTCCCATACCACCTCTGAGGTCCTGACTGCTGTTTTCCTTCTACCACCTGCTGAGGGTCTCTGACTGCTGTTCTCCCTTCCTACCAACCTGCCTAGGATCGCTGACTGTGTTCTTCCTTCCTACCACCTGCTGAGGGTCCGCCTGCTGCTTCCTTCCTACCACCTGCTAGAGGGTCCTGACTGCTTGTTCTCTCTGCCTTACCACCTGCTGAGGGTCCTGACTGCTGTTTCTCCTTCATACCACCTTGTGAGTCCTGACTTGTGTTTCCTTCCTACACCCGCTGAGGGTCCTTATGCTGTTCTCCTTGCCTCCACCTGCAAAGGGTCCTGACTGCTGTTCTCCTCTACCACCTGCTGAGTCCTGGATGTGTCTTTCCTTCCTACCACCTGCTGAGGGTCCTGATGCATGTTTCTCCTTCCTACCACCTGGCTGTAGGTTCCTGACTGCTGTTCTTCCTTCCTACACCTGCTGAGGGTCCTGACTGCTCCTCTCCTTCCTACCACCTGCTGAGGTCCTTGCTGCTGTTCTCCTTCCTTACCCACCTGCTGAGGGTCCGACTGCTGTCTTCCTTCCTACACCTGCTGGGATCCTGACTGCGGATGTTCTCCTTCCTCCAACTGTGAGGTTCCTGCCTGCTGTCTCCTTCCTACCACCGCTGAGGTCCTGTACTCTGTTCTCTCTTCCTACCACCTGCTGAGGATCCTGCTGCTGTTCTCCTTCCTACCAAACTGCTGAGGGTCCTGGTGTCAGTAGTGAGTATGAGGTGTCAGTAGTGAGTATGAGGTGTCAGTAGTGAGTAGGACGTGTCAGTAGTGAGTATGAGGTGTCAGTAGTGAGTATGAGGTGTCAGTAGTGAGTATGAGGTGTCAGTGGTGAGTAGGAGGTGTCAGTAGTGAGTAGGATGTGTCAGTAGTGAGGTGACAGTAGTGAGTAGGATGTGTCAGTAGTGAGGTGACAGTAGTGAGTAGGAGGTGTCAGTAGTGAGTATGAGGTGTCAGTATTGCGTGTAAGGTGTCAGTAGTGAGTATGCGGTGTCAGTGGTGAGTAGGATGTGTCAGTAGTGAGGTGTCAGTAGTGAGTAAGAGGTGTCAGTAGTGAGTATGAGGTGTCAGTATTGCGTGTGAGGTGTCAGTAGTGAGGTGTCAGTAGTGAGGTGTCAGTAGTGAGGTGTCAGATTGTTGTCCTGAAACCACACTGCCAGATCTCTGACTTACTCTCTGTTGGCCAGGGATCATCAACTAGATTTTGCCCGGGGCCAATTTGTTGTTGAGCGGATGGTAATGGCTTGTATGGAGGGTTAATTGGTTTATGGCTTGTAAGTAAGCATTTCACTGTAAGGTAGCTTACACCACACTGCCATGTCTCTGACGTCCTCATTATAGGCTGTCTCATTGTTGTCGGTGATCAGGCCTACCACCGTTGTGTTGTCTGCAAACTAAATGATGGTATTAGTGCTTGGCCACACAGTCGTGAATATGGAGCACAGGAGGGGACTAAGCACGAACCCCTGAGGGGCCCCTGTGTTGAGGATCAGTGTGTCAGATGTGTTGTTGCCTACTCATACCACCTAGGGGCGGCCCATCAGGAAGTCCAGGAACCAGTTGCAGAGGGAGGTGTTTAGTCCCAGGGTCCTTAGCTTAGTGGTGAGCTTTGTGGGCACTATGGTGTTGAACGCTGAGCTGTAGTCAATGAACAGCATTCTCACGTAGGTGTTTCTTTTGTCACGGTGGGAAAGGGCAGTGTGGAGTGTGATTGAGAGAGCATCATCTGTAGATCTTTTGGGGCGGTATGCAAATTGGAGTGGGTCCAGGGTGTCTGGGAGGATGGTGTAGATGTGAGCCATGACCAGCCTTTCAAAGCATTTCATGGCTACTGACGTGAGTGCTACGGGACGATAGTCATTTAGGCAGGTTACCTTGTTGTTCTTGGGCACAGGGACTATGTTGGTCAGCGCGTGCTTGGAGTACACGTCCTGGTAATCCGTCTGGCCCTGCGGACTTGTGAATGTGACCTGTTTAAAAGTTCTTACTCACATCGGCTACGTCAAGCGTGATCACACTGATTTTCCCTGTCCAACCTCCCCACCCCCTTCATCTACACTGATTTTCCCCGTCCAACCTCCCCACCCCCTTCATCTACACTGATTTTCCCCGCCACGTTGACGTCCAATGCTCCCACAGTGATGCTGGCCCACGCTGACTCCAGATGCATTCCACAGGTGATGCTGGCCCAAACGTTGACTCCCAAGTGCTTCCCACAGTGATGGGCTGGCCCACGTGACTCCAATGCTTCCACAGTGATGCTGGCCCACGTGACTCCAATGCTTCCCACAGTTGTGTTCAAGTTGGCAAGGATGTCCATTGGGTGGTGGAACCATTCTTGATAACACACGGGAAACTGTTGAGAGTGAAAAACACAGCAGCATTGCAGTTCTTGAACACCAATTACAATACATTCACCTTCTGAATGGCCTACATACACAACCCAATGTCTCAAGGCTTATAAATCCTTATTTAACCCGGTCCTCCTCCCCTTCATCTACACTGATTGAAGTGGATTTAACAAGTGACATCAATAAGGGGATCAAAGCTTTCACCTTGGATGCACACTGGTTAATCTATGTCATTGGAAAAGAGCAGGTGTTCTTAAATGTTTTGTGTACCTCAGTGTAAATTACCTATGCCAATAAAGGCCGTTTGAATTGAATGTGAGAGAGAAGCAGAGAAAGAGAGAGAGGAGAGAGAGAGAGAGAGAGAGAGAGAGAGAGAGAGAGAGAGAGAGAGAGAGAGAGAGAAGAGAGAGAGAGAGAGAGAGAGAGAGAGAGAGAGAGAGGAGAGAGAAGAGAGAGAGAGAGAGAGAGCGAGACAAGAGAGACGAGAGAGAGAAGAGCAGGACGGAGAGAGAGAAGAGAGACGAGAGAGAGAGAGAGAGAGAGAGAGAGAGAGAGAGAGAGAGGAGAGCAGCGTGGGCAGAGTTAAGTTCTTGGTGCAGTAAGATATAGGGTTTCTCCAGCCCACCCACCACACACACACACACACACACACACAACACACAACACACACACACACACACACACACACACACAACACAAACACACACACACACACCACACACACACACACACACACACACACACACACACACCACACAACACATGAAGCCCACACCACATCATCATCCAACCCCAGCGCAGGCCATCCTGTTAATCGAAGACTAACTTGTATCCCTCCCTCCCTCCCTCCCTCCCTCACCCCCTCTCCCGCTCCTTAGGACTCCGAGTTGCCTCTGCGGTTAAAAGTTCATGGGACTGGAGAGTGAATCATCTAGTGTTACTTCCTTTCTCAAGATCTTTCAACATGCTTCACATTTTTTAGTAGTTGGCTGGGCCAATATAAAAACCAATATCTAAAGAAATCCAAACACACACACCAACACACACACACACACACACACACACCCACATAATCACACACACACACCACACACACACACACCACACACACACACACACACACACACACCACACACACACACACACACACACACACACCACACACACACACACACACACACAAACACACACTCCTAGAGTAGATTATACAGTATAAGGAAAGCCAGTGTGAATCAATGGGGCGGCAGGTAAGCCTAGTGGTTAGACATGTGGACTTGCTAGAATCGAAACCTCCCGAGCTGCAAGGTAAAATTGGTCGATATGCACCTGAACAAGGCAGTTCACCCACTGTTCCCCGGTAGGCCATCATTGTAAATGAGAATGTTTTTCTTAACTGACTTTGCTTAGTAAATACATGTATAAAAAATAAATATAATATAAAATAAAAAATGGGCAAATGTTGTTCCAAAAATACGATTTCGATTGTTATGAAAACTTGAAATCGGCCTAATTAATCGCATTCCAATTAATCGGTCGACCTCTAGTCAGGACCCTCAGCAGGTGGTAGAAGGAGAACAGCAGTCAGGATCCTCAGCAGTGGTAGGAAGGAGAACAGCCAGTCAGGACCTCAGCCAGGTGGTAGGACAGGAGAACAGCAAGTCAGGAACCCTCAGGCAGGTGGTAGGAAGGAGAACAGCATCGGGACCTCAGCCAGGTGGTAGGAAGGAGAACAGCAGTCAGGACCCTCAGGCAGGTGGTAGGAAGGAGAACAGCAGTCAGGATCCGTCAGAGGTGTGGAAGGAGAACAAGCAAGTAGTGACCCTCAGCAGGTGGTAGGAAGGAGCAACAGCAGTCAGGAACCCTCAGCAAGTGTGGTAGGAAAGGAGTACAGCAGATCAGGACCCTCAGCAGGTGGTAGGAAGGAGAACAGCAGTCAGGATCCTCACAGGGTGGTAGGAAGAAGAACAGCAGTCAGGACGGACCGGTCGAATCAAAGCAGGCAGGACTAGCAGTGTAGGAAGGAGAACAGCAGTCAGGACCCTCAGCAGGTGGTAGAAGGAGAACAAGCAGTTCAGGACCCTCAGCAGGTGGTAGGAAGGAGAACAGCGAGCCAGGACCCTAGCAGGTGGAAGGAAGGAGAACAGCAGTCAGGACCCTCGCAGGTTGGTAGGAAGGGAGATACAGCAGTCACTGCACCTCGCAGTGGTAGGAAGGAGGAATCAGCAGTCTCAAGGACCCTCAGAGGTTGGTAGGAAGGAGAACAGCAGTATCAGGAGCCTGTCACAGCCCTCAGAGAAGTGGTAGGAAAGGAGAACAGCAGTCAGGACCCCGTCAGCACGGTTGGTAGGATGAGAACAGCAGTCCCTAGCCGTATGGTGAGGAGCGCAGCCCTCAGCAGGTGGTAGGAAGGAGAGTCAGGCATGCAGGACCACCACGCAGGGTGGTAGGAAGAGAAAGCAGTCAGGCCCTTCATGGCAGCGAGGGTGGTTCGAATAAACGGTAGGAAAGCAGACAGTCAGGACCCTCAGCATGGTGCGTAGGAAGGGGAGCAGGCAGTCAGGACCCGCTCAAGCAGGTGGTAGAAGGAGAGCAGCCAGGACCCTCAGCAGTGGTAGGAAGGAGAACAGCAGTCAGGACCCTCAGCAGGTGGTAGGAAGGGAGAACAGCAGTCAGGACCCTCAGCAGGTGTGTACGGAAGGAAGAAGCAGCAGTCAGGCTCCTCAGCAGGTGGTAGGAAGGAGAACAGCATCAGGACGCCTCAGCAGTGGTAGGAAGGGAAAGAGTCCAGGACTAGGGTAGGAGGAGAGGCAGCAGTCAGGGCGCCCTCACAGGTGGTTAGGAAGGAGAACAGCAGTCAGGACCCTCAGCAGTGGTAGGGAGGAGAACAGCAGTCCAGGACCCCCAGCAAGGTGATAAGAAGGAGAACAGCAGTCAGGACCTCAGCAGAGTGGTGGAAAGGACGAAACAGGTCAGACCTCAGGGATAGAAGAACCACATCAGACCAAGGTGGTAGGAAGGAGAACAGCCAGTCAGGAACCTCAGGCAGGTGGAGGAAGGAGATCAGCAAACAGACTCAGCAGGTGGTTAGGAAGGAGAACAGCAGTCAGGACCCTAGCCGGTGGTAGAAGGAGAACAGCAGTCAGAGCCCGACAGGTGGTAGGAAGGAGAACAAGCAGTCCAGAAGACCTCAGCAGGTGGTAGGAAGCGAGAAGAGACATCAGACCTCGACAGGTGGGTAGGAGGAGAGCAGCAGTCGGACCCTCAGCAGGTGGTAGGAAGCGAGAACAGCAGTCAGGACTCTCAGCCAGGTGGTAGGAAGAGAGAAACAGGTAGAACATCAGTCGTAGGATAAAACGAACTTGGACCAGCAGGTGGTAGGAAGGAGAACAGCAGTCAGGACCCCACATAGAAAAACAGCAAGTCCATCTGGGTGGTGAGGCAAAGGAGAACAGCCAGTCAGGATCCTCACCAGCGTGTAGGAGGTAGAACAGCAGTCCAGTGATCCCTCAGCAGGTGATAGAAGGAGAACACGTTCAGGCCCTAATGCAGGTGGTAGGAAGGAGAGAGCATCAGGTCAGGACCCTCAGCGGTGGTAGGAAGAGAGCAGCAGTCAGGACCCTCATCAGGTGGTAGGAAGGAGAACAGCAAGTCAGGACCCTCAAAGCAGGTGGTAGGAAGGAGAACAGCAGTCAGGACCCTCAGCCAGGTGTAGGAAGGAGAACAGCAGTCAGGGACCTCAGCAGGTGGTAGAAGGAGAAACAGCAGTCAGACCCTCAGCAGGTGTAGGAAGGAGACAGCAAAGTCAGGAACCCTACTGAGCAGGTGCCTAGGAAGGAGGAACAGCGTCAGACCCTCAGCAGGTGGTAGAAGGAGAAAGCAGCAGGACCTCAGCAGGTGGGTAGGAAGGAGAAAACAGCAAGTCAGGACCCTCAGAAAGGTGGTAGGAAAGGAGAACAGCTAAGTCAGGATCCTCAGGTTGTAGTGGTGATGGGTAGTACATCTGATAGGAACTGCGCAGTGGCATGTCGCTAAGGAAAATACGTCGCCGGGAAATTTGGGTATGAGAAGGTCTGCGTCGGGCCCTGAGGATCATATTCGGACAAGTGGAGTACCGGAGGCTGAGGAGGAGTTAGAGGACAGGCGGCGAGACGTCCTGCGCCACTAGTTGCCAGAAAATATGATAGAGTCAAATGGGGTGGCGCTTTGACGCCACGTAAGGTAGGGCGAGTGGGCCTGCTAGGTATTATGCTTAGGTACCTCTCTTGGCCGGCCGTGTGAGCTAACCGCTGGGAGGTCTTACACAACA
>NW_019945266.1:179682-182378 GCF_002910315.2 Salvelinus sp. IW2-2015
GAAGGGGGTGGGAGGTTGGACGGGAAAATCAGTGTAGATGAAGGAGGTGGAGGTTGACGGGGAAAATCAGTGTAGATGAAGGGGTGGGGAGGTTGACGGGAAAATCAGTGTAGATGAAGGGAGGTGGGAGTTGGACGGGGAAAATCAGTGTAGATGAAGGGGGTGGGGAGGTTGGACGGAGAAAATCAGTGTAGATGAAGGGGGTGGGGAGGTTGGACGGGAAAATCAGTGTAGATTTGAAGGGGGTGGGAGCGATTGGACGGGGAAAATCATGTAGATGAAGGCGCGTGGGAGTGGACGCGTCCAGCATCACTGTGGGAAGCATTGGAGTCAGCGTGGGCCAGCATCACTGTGGGAAGCATTGGAGTCAACGTGGGCCAGCATGATGTAGATGTGAAGTGGCTTCACTGCAAGTAGATTGTATGTTTTAAATATTCAATTAAAAAAAGGAGATTGTATGTTTTATATATTTCATTTAAAAAGTAGATTGTATGTTTTATATATATATATTCCTTAAAAAAAGTAGGTTGTATGTTTTATATATTCAATAAAAAAATATATTTAAAAAATAAATATATATATATATATAAAAATGGGCCAGCATCCCTGTGGAACGCTTTCGACACCTTGTAGAGTCCATGCCCCAATGAA
The DNA here is from genome assembly GCF_002910315.2 of Salvelinus sp. IW2-2015. NCBI lineage: Eukaryota > Metazoa > Chordata > Actinopteri > Salmoniformes > Salmonidae > Salvelinus > Salvelinus sp. IW2-2015. The sequence continues at coordinate 180,334 of NW_019945266.1, forward strand.
TTGAGGTGGTTCTGAGGGCAAAGAAGGGAGTGCAACTAACTATCAGAAAGGTGTTTGTAATGTTCAGCATGGACTAAAAAAACAAGTTAAATAAATCAYAAAATAATGTTTTATTAACAATTAGAAATGAACTATAAACAATACACAAAAGTTTCAAAAGAATAGAGACATTTCAGATGTTATAGTATTGGCTATGTACAGTTTTATAACAATGTGCAAATAGTTGAAGTATGAAAGGGAAAATAAACAGATTTTACAGGTTGTATTTACATTGCTGTTTGTTGTTCACTGGTTGCCATTTTCTTGAGGCAACAGGTCACACATCTTGCTTCTGTGATGGTACACTGTGGTATTTCACCCAGTAGATATGGGAGTTTATCAAAATCGGATTTGTTTTCAAATTCTTTGTGTATCTGTGCAGTAGCGCTGCGTGTGTAAAATCAATTTAAATCAAAGCCAAGCCAGTTAAAAAAGCCCTATTATTATGTTGTTATAATTGCGTTGTTTGTTCAATAACACCACCGTGAGATACAATAAGGCCCGTGACAACCAAAACACAACGGTCACACAGTGGAGGAATAAATTCAGCCGTTTGGATCAGCACAAAACCGGAGAGCCTCATCTGTCCGGTGATGTCCACAAAGCTACATTTGCACGTAACGAACAGTTATATGACCTGCATCATAGATAGGATAGATCATAGATAGATAGGAATAGATCGGATAGATAGGATAGATAGGACAGATAGAACAGATAGACAGATGGGAAGATAGGACATATAAGGAACAGATAGAACAGATAGGACAATAGGACAGATAGAACAGATAGGACAAGGTAGATAGATAGGACAGATAATGAACAGTAGGAATGATAGGATAGATAGGATAGATAGGACAGATAGGACAGATAGGACAGAATAGGACAGATAGGCGAATAGTGTTACATAGAAGTAGACAGGATTAGGAACATAGGACAGATAGAACAGATAGGAGGTATGATAGATAGGACAGATAGAACCAGATAGGACAGATAGGATAGAAGGATACAGATAGAACAGATAGGACATATAGCAGATAGACAGATAGACAGTATGATAGATAGGACACGATAAAGAAAACAGATAGGAAGATAGATGATAGGAAGATAGGACAGATAGGACAGATAGGAATTAGGAGACAGATAGAACAGATAGAAAAGATAGACATATGAAGATCGAAACAGATAGGACAGGTATGATAGATAGGACAGATAGAACAGATAGGAACAGATAGGATAGATAGGAGATAGACAGATAGGAACAGATAGAACAGATAGGACAGATAGGATAGATAGGACAGATAGAACAGATACAGGATAGATAGAACAGATAGGACAGATAGGTAGGATCAGAAAGATAGAACAGCATAGGATAGATAGGATAGATAGGAACAGATAGGACAGATAGAACAGATAGGACAGATAGATAGATAGGACAGATAGGATAGATAGGATAGATGGACAGATAGGACAGATATAGACAGAATGGACAGATAGGATAATAGATAAGATAAGAAGATAGAACAGATAGAATCAGAAGGACAGATAGGATAGATAGGATAGATAGGAACCGATAGAACAGATAGAACAGTAGGAATAGATAGAATAATAGATGACAGATAGGAACAGATAGACAGATAGGACAGATAGAAAAGATAGATAGATAAACAGATAGGATACTAGAAAGAATAGAACAAGATCGGATAGGATAGATAGATAGGAAGATAGGACAGATAGAACAGATAGGACAGATAGAACAGATAGGACAGATAGATAGATAGATAGATAGGAAGATAGGATAGATAGGATAAGATGGACAGCTAGGACAGATAGAACAGATAGAACAGATAGGAATATAGGAAGATGAACAGATACGAAAGATAGATAGAAAGATCAGATAGGACATAGCAGAATAGAAAGATAGGAATGATGATAAAAGATAGAAATCAATGAGATAGAACAGATAGAACAGATAGAAATAGACAGATAGAACAGAGTAGGACCGATAG
>NW_019945266.1:185539-187512 GCF_002910315.2 Salvelinus sp. IW2-2015
ATAGATAGAACAGATAGAACAGATAGGACAGATAGAACAGATAGGACAGATAGAACAGATAGGATAGATAGACCAGATAGAACAGATAGAACAGATAGGACAGATAGATAGGATAGATAGAACAGATAGAACAGATAGGACAGATAGGATAGATAGGACATATAGGACAGATAGAACAGATAGAACAGATAGATAGAACATATAGAACAGATAGAACAGATAGGACAGGTAGGACAGATAGGACAGATAGGACAGATAGAACAGATAGAACAGATAGGACAGATAGGACAGATAGAACAGATAGGACAGATAGATAGAACAGATAGAACAGATAGAACAGATAGGACAGATAGATAGAACAGATAGGACAGATAGAACAGAAAGAACAGATAGAACAGATAGGATAGATAGGATAGATAGGATAGATAGGACAGATAGAACAGATAGAACAGATAGGACAGATAGATATAACAGATAGGACAGATAGGATAGAACAGATAGAACAGATAGATAGAACAGATAGAACAGATAGGACAGATAGAACAGATAGAACAGATAGAACAGATAGGATAGATAGGATAGATAGGATAGATAGAACAGATAGGACAGATAGGATAGATAGGATAGATAGGATAGATAGGACAGATGGGATAGATAGGACAGATAGGACATATAGGATAGATAGGACAAATAGGACAGATAGAACAGATATAACATATAGGACAGATAGAACAGATAGGACAGATATAACAGATAGGACAGATATGATAGATAGGATAGATAGCATAGATAGGACAGATGGGATAGATAGGATAGATAGGATAGATAGGACAGATAGAACAGATAGGATAGATAGGACAGATTGGATAGATAGGATAGATAGGATAGATAGGACAGATTGGATAGATAGGATAGATAGGATAGATATGACATATAGGACAGATAGGACAGATAGGACAGATAGAACAGATAGGAAAGATAGGATAAATAGGATAGATAGAACAGATAGAACAGATAGAACAGATAGAACAGATAGGACAGATAGGATAGATATAACAGATAGGACAAGCTTCACCTGTGTAGTCAGTCGACTCGGAGACAGGTGTTGTGAGGGTTTTTCTACAGGTTATTTTTTAACACATGAATAATCTACTCGTCCCTCATCCTCCATCACACTATGTGTCTGACTTGTCCTCTACTCTCCCCTCATCCCTCCATCACACCATGTGTCTGACTTGTCCTCTACTCTTCCCTCATCCCTCCATCACACCATGTGTCTGACTTGTCCTCTACTCTCCCCTCATCCTCCATCACACCATGTGTCTGACTTGTCCTCTACTCTCCCTCATCCTCCATCACCCATGTGTCTGACTTGTCCTCTACTCTCCCCTCATCCCTCATCACACCATGTGTCTGACTTGTCCTCTACTCTCCCCTCATCCCTCCATCACACATGTGTCTGACTTGTCCTCTACTCTCCCCTCATCCCTCCATCCACCATGTGTCTGACTTGTCCTCTACTCTCCTCCATCCCTCCATCACACCATGTGTCTGACTTGTCCTCTACTCGTCCCTCATCCCTCCATCACACCATGTGTCTGACTTGTCCTCTACTCGTCCCTCATCCCTCCATCACACCATGTGTCTGACTTGTCCTCTACTCTCCCTCATCCTCCATCACACCATGTGTCTGACTTGTCCTCTACTCTCCCCTCATCCCTCCATCACACCATGTGTCTGACTTGTCCTCTACTCTCCTCATCCCTCCATCACACCATGTGTCTGACTTGTCCTCTACTCTCCCCTCATCCCTCCATCACACCATGTGTCTGACTTGTCCTCTACTCTTCCCTCATCCCTCCATCACACCATGTGTCTGACTTGTCCTCTACTCTCCCCTCATCCCTCCATCATACCATGTGTCTGACTTGTCCTCTACTCTTCCCTCATCCCTCCATCACCATGTTATTTGA
>NW_019945266.1:197629-202143 GCF_002910315.2 Salvelinus sp. IW2-2015
TGAAGGTTTCAATGTTTTATCTTCCTTTATTTAATGTATACCTCCCTCATGACAACAGCTCCCCCTGTCCCCCGCCTCCCCCTCTGCCTATCCCTGTCCGTGTTGGCCTGATTCAGGTGGAGGCAGGGGTGAGGTGGGGGATGATTGATACAGGCAGGTAGGTCTCTGCAGTTCCAGGTGAACCAGAGCGTTTCAAAAGCGAGTGCTCGCCGCAGCCGTCGAAACGGCATGAGGATTACAGAGGTAGCAGACTGTTATGTTCCCCAGGTTCTGTGTTGTGGGTTTGTGTATATGTCTCTGTGTATTTCAGGAAATGGCTTCCTGGATTCCCCCAAGCAGCTGATTGGTCGGCCMCATTGCAGATTGGAGCTCTGGTCCCGCCCTCTCGTCAGGAGATACAGCTGTCTCCAATTACCGACTCCTGCTGCATCTGGATAAAAGCCCGTGTTCCTTTGTTAGGAGGGAGCTTCTTTGTATGTCCTGTGTTTCGTTGTTGGTCTGTATACGTTTTTGTAAACGATTTTGTAGCCGGTCCTGCTGAGCTATGTGTTTGCCAAAAGGACTGTGTTTGTGATTATTGAAATTGTTCACTTTAAAGTTTGTAATTATTCTGTTTTTGTTCCCAGGGGGGAAGGGGAAGGCACCTTGGGAGTGCTTAGGCAAGAGGCCTATGGGCATACATATACCCGAAGTATGTACTCTAGGTCGATGCACACTAGGTAAGACCTGGGCGGACCGTCCCCTGTATTTTGGTTAGCGCGCCAGGTGTCGTTAAGGTTAGGTAAGTAGTGGGTAGGCAGGTAAGGTAGGAGAGAGGACTCTTTTACTTTAACTTTCTTTGCTTTGGTTCCGTCCAGCCCCGTTTCCCCACAATTGCAGTGTGAAGGAAATAAATTCCCAGTAAACGGTAATATATGGACAGAAACCATTTCCTGCAGACAGAGGACAGAAACTACTTCCTGCAGTCAGAGGACAGAAACTATTTCCTGCAGTCAGAGGACARAAACCATTTACTGCAGTCAGAGGACAGAAACCATTTCCTGCAGTCAGAGGACAGAAACCATTTCCTGCAGTCAGAGGACAGAAACCATTTCCTGCAGTCAGAGGATTACAGAAACCATTTCCTGCAGTACAGAGGACAGAAACCATTCCTAGTCAGAGGCAGAAACATTTCCCTGCAGCAGAGGAAGAAACTATTTCTGCAGTCAGAAGGACAGAAACACAATTTTCCTGCAGTCAGAGGACAGAAACCATTTCCTGTCAGCAGAGATTTCGCAAACGAGGACAGAAACAATTTCCTGCAGTCAGAGGACAGAAACATTTCCTGCAGTCAGAGGAACAGAAACAATTTTCCTGCAGTCAGAGGACGAAACAATTTCCTGCAGTCAGAGGACAGAAACAATTTCCTGCAGTCAGAGGAAGAAACCTTTTCCTGCAGTCAGAGGACAGAAACCATTTCTCTAAAGTCAGAGGAACGAAACCAATTTCCTAGCAGTCAGAGGACAGAAACCATTTCTGCAGTCAGAGGACAGAAACTATTTCCTGCAGTCAGAGGACAGAAACAATTTCTAAAGTCAGAGGAACAGAAACATTTCCTGCAGTCAGAGGACAGAAACCATTTCTCCTAAAGTCAGAGACAGAAACATTTCCTGCAGCCCGAGCAGAAAATTTCCTAAAAGTCAGAGGACAGAAACCATTTACTGAGACAGAAAGCAAGAAAACTATTCCCTGCATGGTCAGAGGACAGAAACCAATTTCCTGCAGTCAGAGGACAGACATTTCCAGGACATCCAGACGAACGCAGTCAGAACTCCAGACAGAACCCCAGTGACTCCCACAGACAGTAACACCCAGTGACTCCAGACAGAACCAGTGACTCAGACAGAAACCAGTGACTCAGACAGACACCAGTGACTCCAGACAGAAACCAGTGATCCCAGACAGAACCAGTGACTCCAAGACACGAAACACAGTGACTCAGACAGAACCCAGTGACTCCAGACAGAAACCGTGACTCGCAGACAGAACCCAGTGACTCCAGACAGAAACAGTGACTCCAGAACAGAACCAGTGACTCCAGACAGAAACAGTGACTCAGACAGAACCAGTGACTCCAGACAGAAACCAGTGACTAGACAGAACACCAGACCTGACTCAGCAGACAGAAACCAGTGACTCAGACGACGAACCCAGTGACTCCAGACAGAACCAGTGATCCAGACAGACACCAGTGACTCCAGACCAGAACCAGTGACTCAGACAGAACCAGTGACTCCAGACAGAAACCCATGATCCCAGACAGAAACCGTGCTCCAGACAGACCAGTGACTCAAAACAGAACAGTGTCGACAAGTGACCCAGACAGACCATACTCAGAAGAACCAATCTCCAGAGACAGTGTCCAGATAGACCCATCTCATGTACTGCATAGCATGGTCCTAGCTGGAGCTTGCCAAGGTGCTGTAATAGTGTGGAGGCTGAGGGAGACACACCGGAGATGGAAGGATGTCACATCTGCTCAGAGTCAACAACCAGTCGGCAGACCTGTGCGTGTGACTTTAAACATAGAGGACATTTCCATTCTCAAGACATAACCTTGGCTCTCCCAGATATGCTTGAAGGCAGAGCGGTTTAGAAGGATTTGTCCTGTACTGAGTTGTGCTTCTTGGTGTCTGAGGCATCTGTTTAAATATTGTCGCGACTCCCACGGACAGAGTCATTGTTTCAGGGATATTACCAGAGCAGATTAGAAATCAGCCTCTAGCCTGGGGCAGAGACAAGGGACTGCTGGGTAATCTCCTCAACTTCCACACTGTGACATACCCATATAACAATGACTGGCTGTGCCATCACCCATCTAGCAAAAGACTGTCTGTGACATTCACTCATCTAACAAAGACTGGCTGTGACATCACCCATCTAACAAGCTGGCTGTGACATCACCCATCTAACAAAGACTGGCTGTGACATCACCCATCTAAGCAAGCCTGTCTGTGACATCACTCATCTAACAAAGACTGGCTGACATCAAAACCATCTAACAAAGATGGCTGTGCATCACTCTCTCTAACAAGACGGCTGTGACATCACCCATCTGACAAAGACTGGCTGTGACATCACCCATCTGACAAGAACTGGCTGTGACATCACCCATCTAACAAGAACTGGCTGTGACATCACCCATCTGACAAAGACTGGCTGTGACATCACCCCATCTAACAAAGACTGGCTGTGACATCACCATCTGAAAAGACTGGCTGTGACATCACCCATCTAACAATGACTGGCTGTGACATCACCATCTAGCAAAGACTGGCTGTGAACATAACTCATCTAACAAAGACTGGCTGTGACAATCACCCATCTAACAAAGACTGGCTGTGACATCACTCATCTAACTAAAGACTGGCTGTGACATCACCCATCTGACAAAGACTGGCTGTGCATACCCATCTGACAAGACTGGCTGTGACATCACCATTCTCACAAAGACTGGCTGTGACATCACCCATCTGACAAAGACTGGCTGTGACATCACCCATCTAACAAAGACTGGCTGTGACAATCACCCATCTGAACAACGACTGGCTGTGACATCACCATCTAACAACGACTGGCTGTGACATCACCCATCTGACAAAGACTGGCTGTGACATCACCCATCTAAATGACTGGCTAAGACATCAACCAAATCTAACAAAGAACTGGCTGTGACATCACCCATCTACAAAGACTGGCTGTGAATCACCATCTATACAAACTGGCTGTGACATCACCCATCTAACAAGAACTGGCTGTGACATCACCCATCTAACAAAGACTGGCTGTGACATCACCCATCTAACAAAGCCTGGCCTGTGACATCACCCATCTAACAAAGACTGGCTGTGACATCCGCCCATCTAACAATAGACTGACTGTGACATCCCCATCTAACAAAGACTTGGCTGTGATATCCCGTCTAACAAACTGGCTGTGACATCACCATCTACAAGACTGGCTGTGACATCACCCATCTAACAATGACTGGCATGACATCACACATCTAACAAAGACTGGCCGTGACATCACCATCTAACAATGACTGGCTGTGACATCACCCATCTAACAAAGACTGGCGTGGATCACCATTTAACAAAACTGGCTGTGCATCACCATCTAACAATGACTGCTGTGGCATCACCATCTAACAAAGACTGGCTTGTGAGTCACCATCTAACATAGACTGGCTGTGACATCAACGCAATCTGACAAAAGACTGGCTGTGACAACACCCATCTGACAAAGACTGGCTGTGACATCACCATCTGACAAAGACTGGCTGTGACATCAACCCATCTTAACATGACTGGCTGTGAACATCACCCATCTAACAAAGACTGGCTGTGACATCACCCATCTAACAAGACTGGCTGTGACATCCACCCATCTAACAAAAGATTGACTGTGACATCAACCCATTTAACAAACGACTGGCTGTGACATCCCCCATCTAATCTTCTCACAACAACAAC
>NW_019945267.1:0-4006 GCF_002910315.2 Salvelinus sp. IW2-2015
ACCTCAACCCTAACCCCAGAGAAACATCACCCAGCCAGCCTAAACCTCAACCCTAACCCCAGAGGAACATCACCCACCCAGCACCTAAACCTCAACCCAACCCCAGAAGAACATCACCCAGCCAGCCTAAACCTCAACCCTAACCCCAGACAAACACAGAGAAACATCATCCAGCCAGGTCAGACGGGTATACATAGAGCTGAGTGGTTCACCACTGATATAACAGAGGGGTATCCTATGAAGCAAGCGAGATCTACTCAAGGTTTTCTAAAGCTAGCCAGCTTCACATTCCAAGTCAGGCTTCATCCATACTACGACGGTGGATATTGCTTGTCTACCTGCCGCTAACTCTAGCAGGCTTGTAACTGCATGTGCATGTCGTACATGGCTAGTGGAACTCTGAACTCTTCATTAAGACAATGCTGAAATATCAATCCATGTTTAAAAGTTATCTTCTAAATGAATCAGTATTTACTGTCTGCCTGTTATCTTCAATGTGTTTTACAATGTCATTCAGTACATTTCATTTTACTGATATTGTGAGTATATACAGTGCTTTCAAGAAGTATTCAGACCCCTTGACTTTTCCACATTTTGTTAGGTTACAGCCTTATTCTATAATGGAATAAATAACAAAAAATCCTCGGCAATCTACACACAATACCTCATAATGACAAAGCAAAAAACAGAAATACCTACTTTACATAAGTATTCATTCCCTAAACTATGAGACTCAAAACAGAGCTCAGGTGCTTCCTGTTTCCATTGATCATCCCTGAGATGTTTCTACAACTTGATTGGAGTCCACCTGTAGTAAATTCAATTGATATGACATGATTTGAAAAGGCACACACCTGTCGATATAAGGTCCCTGTAACGGCAGCCTTCCCTCTCTTCACGAGAAGAGAGGGTGTAGCAGGGATTGGACCAACACGCAGCGTAGCCAGTGCTCAACATGTTTAATTAAACGATAAACAGTGAACACTTACAAATACAAAATAACAAAATGTGGCAAACCGAAACAGCCCTATCTGGTGCAGAGAAAACACAGAGACAGGAAACAACCACCCACAATCCCCAACACAAAACAAGCCACCTATATATGATTCCCAATCAGAGACAACACAAAACATCTGTCTCTGATTGAGAACCATATTAGGCCAAACATAGAAACAGACAAACTAGACACACAACATAGAATGCCCACCCAGCTCACGTCCTGACCAACACTAAAACAAGCACAACACACAAGAACTCTGGTCAGAATGTGACAGTCCCACAATGCATGTCAGAGCAAAAAACAAGCTATGAGGTCAAAGGAATTGTCCGTAGTGCTCCGAGACAGGATTGTGTCGAGGCACAAATCTGGGAAAAGGTACGAAAACATTTCTGCAGCAATGAAGGTCCCCAAGAACACAGTGGCCTCCATCATTCTTAAATGGAAGAAGTTTGGAACCACCAACAATCTTTCTAGAGCTGGCTGCCCTGCCAAACTGAGCAAACGGAGGAGAAGGGCCTTGGTCAGGGAGTTGACCAAGAATCCGACGGTCACTCTGACAGAGCTCTAGAGTTTCTTAGTAGAGATGGGAGAACCTTCCAGAAGGACAACCATCTCTGCAGCACTCCACCAATCAGGCCTTTATGGTTGAGTGGCCAGCACTCAGGACCTCAGACTGGGGAGAAGGTTCACCTTCTAACAGGACAACGACCCTAAGCACACAGCCATGACAACACAGGAGTGGCTTCGGGACAAGTCTCTGAATGTCCTTGAGTGGCCCAGCCAGAGTCCGGACTTGAACCCGATCGAACAACTCTGGAGAAATCTGAAAATAGCTGTGCAGTGACGCTTCCCATCCAACCTGACAGGGCTTGAGATGATCTGCAGAGAAGAATGGGAGAAATCCCCCCAAATACAGGTGTGCCAAGCTTGTAGTGTCATTCCCAAAAAGTCTCGAGGCTGTACTCATTTCTTTAACAAAGTACTGAGTAAAGCGTATAAATACTTATGTAAATGTGATATTTCAGTTTTTTATGTTTAATAAATTAGCAAACATTTCTACAATCCTGTTTTCGCTTTGTCATTATGGGATATTATGTAGATTGATGAGGGAAAGAAAATGATTCAATGCATTTTAGAATAAGGCTGTAACCTAACAAAATGGGGTCAAGGGGTTTGAATACTTTCCGAAGGCAATGTATGAACAGTAAACACAACCATTTACATATATTTTAATATTCAAATTTTGACACAAATGTATCATATAATATTTATATTTGATATCTGTCCTCATTTATTAACTTGGCCTGTCTTCCATTATAAGGTATTGAAGCAGACTTAGCATTTTTGTTTGGCGTTTAAGGTGGTGCTAATGTCAAACTTGCAATTTCTGGAGAAGTGTGAATGCAATCTGTAAGATGGTTCCAATATATATATAACAACCTATATTTGGGAGCAGTTGTAGGATGAGTGGACATTCTCCCTTGCTCTTTATATTGGATTGTTGTCCAGCTAGATGTGCAGAAATCCCTCCGTAGTCTGCATAGTTTTAATATTACATGCTGTTTCACAAACACAAACTAGCCAGCCTGTTCTCAATGGGTCTAGAAGTGTTCTCTCCTATTAGCCAGGCTGGTCTCAGTGAGTCTAGAGGTGTTCTCTCCCCTGTTAGCTAGGCTGGTCTGCCTCCAGACCCACTGAGACCAGCCTGGCTAACAGGAGAGAACACTCCATACCACTGATACCAGCCGGCTAATAGGATGAGAGAACACCCTCCAGACCACTGAGACCAGCCTGGCTAACAGGAGAGAACTTCTAGACCACTGAGACCAGCCTAGCTAACAGGGAGAGAACACCTCTAGACTCACTGAGACCAGCCTGGCTAATAGGAGAGAACACTTCTAGACCCATTGAGAACACCTGGCTAACTGGAGAGAAGACCTCCATACCCACTGAGACCAGCCTGGCTAATAGATAGAGAACACCTCCAGACCCCCTGAGACCAGCCTGGCTAACAGGAGAGAACACCTCTAGACCAACTTGACCATCCTGGCTAACAGGAGAGAAACCTCCATACCCCTGAGACCAGCCTGGCTAACAGGAAGAACACCTCCATACCCCTGAGACCAGCCTGGCTAACAGGAGAGGAACACTCTAGACCCACTGAGACCAGACTGGCTAACAGGAGAGAACACCTCTAGACCACTGAGACCAGCCTGGCTAACAGGATAGAGAACACCTCTAGACCCACTGAGACCAGCCTGGCTAACAGGATAGAGACACCTAGACCACCGAGACCAGCCTGGCTAACTGAGAGAGACCACCTTCATACCCACTGAGACCAGCCTGGCTAACTGGAGAGAACACCTTCATACCCACTGAGACACAGCCTGGCTAACAGTAGAGAGAACACCTCTAGACCACTGAGACCAGCCTGGCTAACAGGAGAGAGAAAACACCTCTAGACACACTGAGACCAGCCTGGCTACAGGAGAGAACACCTCAAGACCCACTGAGACCAGCCTGGCTAACAGAGAGAAACTCTAGACCCACTGTGACCAGCCTGGCTAACAGGAGAGAACACCTCCATACCCCTGAGACCATCGGCTAACAGAGAGAAACACTCTAGACCCACTGAGACCAGCCTGGCTAACAGGAGAGAACACCTCCATACCCACTGAGACCAGCCTGGCTACAGGAGAAAGAACACCTCTAGACCACTGAGACCATCGCCTGGCTAACAGGAGAGAACACCTCTAGACCCACTGAGACCAGCCTGGCTAACAGGAGAGACACACTAGACCCACTGAGACCAGCCTGGCTAACAGGAGAGAACACTCTAGACCCACTGAGACCAGCCTGGCTAACAGGAGAGAACACCTCCAGACCCACTGAGACCAGCCTGGCTAACAGGAGAGAACACCTCTACACCTACTGAGACCAGCCTGGCTAACAGGAGAGAACACCTCCAGACCCACTGAGAAATCTCCTCTCGCGTGATCGAGGACG
>NW_019945267.1:8792-20656 GCF_002910315.2 Salvelinus sp. IW2-2015
ACACCTCCAGACCCACTGAGACCAGCCTGGCTAACAAGAGAGAACACCTCCAGACCCACTGAGACCAGCCTGGCTAACAGGAGAGAACACCTCTAGACACCACTCAGACCAGCCTGGCGAACAGGAGAGAACACCTCTAGACCCACTGAGACCAGCTTGGCTAACAGGGAGAGAACACCTCTAGACCCACTGAGACCAGCCTGGCTAACAGGAGAGAACACCTCCTTACCCCTGAGACCAGCCTGGCTAACAGGAGAGAGAACACCTCTAGACCCACTGAGACCAGCTTGGCTAACAGGGAGAGAACACCTCTAGACACACTGACCAGCCTGGCTAACAGGAGAGAACACCTCTGACCCACTGTTACCAGCCTGGCTAACAGGAGAGAACACTCCAACCCACTGAGACCAGCCTGGCTAACAGGATAGAACACCTCTAGACCCACTGAGACCAGCCTGGCTAACAGAGAGAGACACCTCTAGACAGACTGAGACCAGCCTGGCTAACAGGAGAGAACACTTCTAGACCCATGAGACCATTCTGGCTAACAGCAGAGAAGACCTCCATACCCACTGAGACCAGACTGGCTAACAGGAGAGAACACCTCTAGACCCACTGAGACCAGCCTGGCTAACAGGAGAGAACACCTCTAGACACACTGAGACCAGCCTGGCTAACAGGAGAAAGAACACCTCTAGACACACTGAGACCAGCCTGGCTAACAGGAGAGAACACCTCTAGACACACTGAGACCAGCCTGGCTAACAGGAGAAAGAACACCTCTAGACCCACTGAGACCAGCCTGGCTAACAGGAGAGAACACTTCTAGACCCACTGAGACCAGCCTGGCTAACAGGATAGAGAACGCCTCTAGACCAACTGAGACCAGCCTGGCTAACAGGAGAGAAGACCTCCATACCCACTGAGACCAGCCTGGCTAACGGAGAGAGAACACCTCTAGACCCACTGTGACCAGCCTGGCTAACAGGAGAGAACACCTCCATACCCACTGATACCAGCCTGGCTAATAGGAGAGAACACCTCTAGACCCACTGACACCAGCCTGGCTAACAGGAGAGAACACATCTAGACCCACTGAGACCAGCCTGGCTAACAGGAGAGAACACCTCCATACCCACTGATACCAGCCTGGCATAGGATAGAGAACAACCTCCAGACCCACTGAGACCAGCCTGGCTAACAGGAGAGAACACTTAAGGGGGGGGGAAAAAAAAGGAAACCCCCCACTGGTCTAGAGGTGTTCTCTCCCCTGTTAGCTAGGCTGGTCTCAGTGGGTCTAGAGATGTTCTCTCCTGTTAGCCAGGCTGGTCTCAGTGGGTCTGGAGGGTGTTCTCTATCCTATTAGCCAGGCTGGTATCAGTGGGTATGGAGGTGTTCTCTCCTGTTAGCCAGGCTGGTCTCAGTGGGTCTGGAGGTGTTCTCTATCCTATTAGCCAGGCTGGTCTCAGTGGGTATGGAGGTCTTCTCTCCAGTTAGCCAGGCTGTTCTCAATGGGTCTAGAAGTGTTCTCTCCTATTAGCCAGCTGTCTCAGTGGATCTAGAGCTTGTTACTTTCTCTCCTGTTTAGCCAGGTGGCTCGTGCTGTCTAGAGGTGTGCTCTCCTGTTAGCCAGCTGTCTCAGTGTTGTCTTTAGAGGTTGTTCTTGTCTCCTGTTAGCAGGCTGGTCTCAGTGTGTCATAGAGTGTTTCTCTCCTGTTACCAGGCTGGTCTCAGGGTCTAGAGGTGTTTCCTATTTCCTATTTAGCCGGGCTGTCACATGGTCTAGAGGTGTCATCTCCTGTTATAGCAGTCTGGTCCTCAGTGGGTATGGAGGTCTTACTCTGCTGTTAGCCAGAATGTTCACTCAGTGGTCTAGAAGTATTCTCTCCTGGTACCACGGTCTGGTCTCAAGTCTGTCTAGAGGGGTTCTTCCGATTTAGCCAGGCTGGTCTCAGGTGGCGTCTAGAGGTGTTCTCTCCTGTTAGCCAGGCTGTCTCATGGGTATAGAGGTTTCTATTCCTTGTTAGCCAGGTGTCTCATGTGGAGTATGAGGGTTCTCTCCCCTGTTAGCCAGGCCTGGTCACAGTGGGTCTAGACGGTTTTTCTCTCCTGTAGTCCAGGCTGGTCTCAGGGTTATGGAGGATGTTCTTCCTGTTAGCGCAGGCTGGTCACAGTGGGTCTAGAGGTGATTCTCTCCTGTTACCAGGTGGTCTCAGTGGTCTAGAGAGTGTTCTCCTGTTAGCAGGCTGGTCTCAGTGGGTTGGAGTGTTATCTCATTTAGCCAGGCTGCGTCTCAAAATGGTCTAGAAGGTGTCTCTCTCCTTGTTAGCCAGGCTGGTCCAGTGTCTAGAGGTGTTCTCTCTCCTGTTAGCCAGGTCTGTCACAGTGGCGTCTAAAGTGTTTCTCTCCCTTTAGCCAGGCTGTTCTCTGTGTGCTTAGTGGATGTTCTCTCCTGTTATCCAGTGCTGGTCCTCAGTGGTCTAGAGGTGTTCTCTTCCTATTAGCCAGCTGCTCTCAGTGGGTCTGAGGAGGTGTTTCTCTCCTGTTCGCCAGGCTGTCTCAGTGGGTCTAGATGGTGTTCTCTCATGTTGCTCACCAGCTGGTCTTTAGTGTGTCTCAGACGGTGTTCTCCTCTGTTAGCCAGGCTTGGTCTCATGTGTTCTCAGAGGTGTTCTCTCCTGTTTAGGCCAGGCTGGATCTCAGTGGCGTCTGAGAGCTGTTCTCTCCTGTAGCCAGACTGGTCTTCATGTGTCTTAGAGGTGTTCTCTCTACTGTTAGCCAGCTCGGTCTCAGTGGCGGTATGGAGTGTCTTCTCGTTCCGTTTAGCCAGGCTGGTCTCAGTGGGTCTGGAGGTGTTTCTCTCCTGTTAGCCAAGGCTCGTCTCAAGTGTCTAGATGGTGTTCTCCTTTCTACTGTTAGCCAGGCTTGAGTCGTCAGTGAGGCTAGAGGTGTTCTCTCTTGTTAGCAGGCTGGTCTCAGTTGTCTAGAGGTGTTCTGTCCTGTTAGCCAGGCTGGTCTCAGTGCGGTCTAGAGGTGTTCTCTCCTGTTAGCCAGCGGTCTCAGTGGGTCTAGAGTGTTATCTCCTGTTAGCCAGGCTGGTCTTAGTGCTGTCTAGAGGTTTCTCTCCTGTTAGCCAGGCTGGTTCAGTGTGTCTAGAGGTGTCTCTCTCCTGTACCCCAGGCTGTCTCAGTGGTCTAAGGTGCATCCACTTCCTGTTAGCCAGGGCTGTCATCAAAGTGGGTTATGGAACGGTCTTCTCTCCTGTTAGCCCAGGCTGCTCAGTGGGGTCTGAGGTGTTCTCTCCTGTTAGCCAGCTTGGTCTCATGTGGCTAAGAGTGTTCATCTTCTACTGTTAGCCAGGCTGGTCTCAGTGGGATCAGAGGGTGTTCTCTCTCCTGTTAGCAAGGGTGGGTGTCTCAGTGGTCTAGAGGTGTTTCCTCCTTGTTAGCCAGGCTGGTCCTCGAGTGGGTTGGAGGTGTATGCCCATGTTAGCCAGGCTGGTCTCTAATGGTGTCTAGAATGTTACTCTCCTGTTAGCCAGGCTGGGGTCTCAGTGGGTCTAGAGGTGTTCTCTCTCCTGTTAGCCAGGCTGGTCTCAGTGGGTCTGAAGTGTCTCTCCTTGTTAGCCAGGCTGGTCACAGGTGGGTCTAGAAGTGTTCTCTACCCCTGTTAGCCCAGCGCTTCTCTGTGTTCTAGTGTTTTTCGTCTCCTGTTATCCAGGGCTGGTCTCAGTGGCGTCTAGAGGTGTTCTTCTCCTAGTTAGCCAGGCTGGGGTCTCAGTGGTTCTGAGGTGTTCTCTTCCTGTCGCCAGCTGGTACTCAGTGTGTCTAGAGTGTCTCTCTACTCTTAGCAGGCTGGTCTCAGTGGGTCTAGAGGTGTTCTCTCCTGTTAGGCACAGGGTGGTTCTCAGTGGTCTAGAGATGTTTCTCTCTACGCTTTAGTCAGGCTGGTCTCGAGGTTGGAGGTGTTTCTCTCCTGCTATAGCCAAGGCTGGTCTCAGTGGGTCATAGAGGTGTTCTCTCCTATTTATCCAGCTGGGTCTCAGTGGCTACGAGCGTTCTTCCTGTTAGCCAGCTGGTCTCAGTGGGTATGAGGTGTGCTCGCTGTATAGCCGGAGGTCTGGTTCTCGTGGGTCTGGAGGTGTTCTCTCCTGTTAGCCAGGCTTGGCTCTCAGTGGGCTACAGGTGTTCCTCCTGTTATCCAGGCTGGTCTCAGTGTGTCTAGAGGTAGTTACTCTCCTGGTTAGCCAGCTTCGGATGCTCAGTGGGTATGGACGCTGTTCCTCTCCTGTGTAGCCAGGCTGCTGTCTCGTGTGTAGAGGTGTTCTCTCCTGTAGCCGAGCATCGTCTAGTGGGTCTAGAGTGTTGTCTCCTCTCCTGTTAGACCAGGCTGGTTCTCAGTGCGTAATGGCAGGTCTGTCTTATCCTGTTAGCCAAGGATGTCTCAGTGGGTCTGGAGGGTGTTCTCTCCTGTTAGCCAGGTGGTCTCAGTGGGTCTAGAGGTGTTCTCTCTACTGTTAGCAGGCTGTCTCAGTGGGTTAGAAGTGTTGCTCTCTACTGTTAGCCAGGCTTGGTCATCAGTGGCGTCTAGAGGTGTTTCTCTCCTGTTAGCAGGCTGGGTCTTCAGTGGGTCTGTTGCCTCTCCTGTTACAGCCAGGCTCTGTCTCAGTGGGTCTAGTGAGGGTTCTCTCCTGTAGCCAGGCTGGTTCTTAGTGTGTCTAGAGTGTTCTCTCCTGTTAGCCAGGCTGCTCAGTGGTCTAGAGGTTTATCTCCCTGTTAAGCCAGGCTGGTGTTATTGGCGTCTAGAGGTTGTTTCTCTCCTGTTAGTCAGGCTGGTACTGTGGGTCTGAGGGTTCTCTCCTGTTAGCCAGGCTGCCTTCATGGGTCTGGAGGTGTTCTCTCCTGTTAGCCAGGCTGGTCTCAAGTGGTCTAAAGATGTTCTCATAACTACAATCACTCACCATCCCCATAACTACCAATCATCACCACCCCCACCCCATAACTACCATCATCATCACTCGTAACTACACAATCATCACCACCCCATACAACTACAATCACCACCACCCCATAACTACCACAACATCACACCCCATAACCTACAATCACAACATCAGTCACCACCACATATCTACCATCATCAACATCATCGATCACACCAATACTACCATCCATCACCACCCCGTAACTACCATCTTCGACCACCCCATATCTACGCATCATCAACATCATCACCACCCCACATAGTACTACAATTGCATTCACCCACCCCATATACTACCATCATTCAACACCCCATAACATACCATCATCACCACCCCGTAACTACAATCACGCAACACCCCATAACTACCATCATCACCACTACATATCTTACATCATCAACATCTATCACCCACCACACATATCTACCATTCATCACCACCCGTTAACTACCACATCACCACCCCATACTACCATCCATCAACATCCATTCCCAACCACATAACTACAATCTATCACCACCCCGTAACTACAATCATCAACACCCCATAACTACCATCATCACCACCCCATATGCTACAATCACACCACCCCATATCTACCATTCCTACCACCCCAAACTACCTCATCACCACCCCATAGTCTACCATCATCAAACATCACTCAACCACCACATGAACTACACAATCATTCACCCACCCCATAACTACCATCATCAACCAGCCCATAACTACCATCATCACCACCCATATTTACCACTCTCCACCATAACTACATCTTCCACCCATAAACGTACCCATACCCTAACTACCACATCAAACCCCATAACTACCATCATCAACCACCCCATAAACTACCATCATCAACACCCCAAACATCACCATCATCAACACCACATAACTAACACTCATCAAACCACCCCTAAACTACCAAACATCAACACCCCCATAACTACCAAACACTCAACACCCCATAACTACATACATCGTACCACCATCCCATTAACTACGCATCATCACCCACCCCTATAACCTACCAATCATCACCCCCCATAACTACCACCATCCCCCCCATACACTCCACCATCACCACCCCATAACTACACCATGCACCACCAATACCTCATATTACACCCACATCAACCACCCTACTACCTACATCACCACCCCATAACTACCGATCATCACCACCCCATAACTACCATCGTCACCACCCCATAACTGACCATCATCAAACACCCCATAACTTACCATTTTCATCACCATCCAGCACACACCAGCATAACCTAACATCACTACTACACCACAACTACCATCATCACCCACCCATTCTCCATCATCAGAACATTCATCACCACCACATAACTTACCATTTCACCACCGCCATAACTAACCATGCATCACACCCCATACTTACGCATTTATCACCACCCCATAACTACCACCATCACCCATACCATAACTACCACCACCCATAACTACCACCATCCCACCACATATCTACCATCATCACCACCCCCATAACTACCATCTTACTCACCACCCAAAACTACCATCATTACCATACCATAGATACCATCATCACCACCCCATAACTACTACCATCACACCACCCCATATACCATCCATCACCACCCCATAATACCATCATCACCACCCCATAACTCCGATCATCACCACCACATATCTACCATCATCAAATCATCACCCACATAACTACCATTATCACCACCCATAACTACCAGCATCATCACCATCCCATAACTGACCATTCATCAACACATTCACCACCACATAACTATCCATCATCACCACCCATACTACCATCATCACCACCCCATAACTACCATCTTTCACCACCCCGTAACTTACCATCATCACCACCCCTAGAACTACCATTCATCACCACCCCCATAACTACCATCATCACCACCCCCATAACTACCATTATCACCACCCATAACTACCACCATCACGCATACCATACTACCACCTTCACCACCCATAACTACATTATCACCACCCATAACTACCACCATCACGCACCCCATAACTACCATATTACCATTACCATTAACTACATTATCACATACCATAACTACCACCATCACCCCCCATAACTACCACTCATCACCACCCCATAACTACCATTACACCACCCCTAACTACCAACCATCACCATACCATAACTACGGCACATCACCTACCAACTACCTATTATCACCACCCATAACTACCATTTTCCACCACCCCATAACTACCATTTTCACCACCCCATAACTACCACCATCACCACCCCAAACTACCACCATCACCACCCCAATAACTACCATCATCACCATCATCACCGACCCCATAACTAACCACATAACATTCATCACCAACCCATACAATACCATCATCACCACCCATAGAACTTACCATCATCACCACCCCAACTACCACCATCACCACCCCATAACTACCACCATCACCACCCCCATAACTACCTTCATCACCACCCCATAACTACCACCATCAACATCATCACCACCCCATAACTACCATCGTCACCACCCCATAACTACCATCATCCAACATCAACCCACCCCAATACACCCATCATCACCACCCCATAACTACCAGCATCACCACCCATAACTACCATCATCACCCACCCCAAACTACCATCATTACCACCCCATAATACCACCATCACCACCCCATAGACTACCATCATCCACCATTGATCACCCCCATAACTTACCACTCATGCAACATCACCACCCCATAAATACCATCATTACCTCCCATAACTACCCACATCACCACCCATAACTACCATCATTCAACATCATCACACCCGATAATACCATCACCACCGCCTCTATCAGCCACCCGCCCTCATCACCATCATCATTACCAATCATCACCACCCCATCTCCATTATAACATCCCACCACCCTCACTCACCCTCATCATCATCATTTACCTCGATTCACCACCCATCTCATCGTAACCATCACAACCACCCTCTCACGATCATCACCACACCTACCCTCAATCACCTCACCACCACCACCACCCTCATCACATCCACCACCACCCCTCATCACTCACCACCCTCATTACCATCATCACCACCACCCTATCACCCTCATCACCACCACCTCCCATCACCACCACCCTCACCACCCATTCATCACCACCACCCTCATCACCACCACCCTCATCACCAATCACCACCACCCTCATCACCACCACCCTCACCACCCTCATTCATATCATTACCATATGCACCACCACCATCTCATCTTAACCATCACAACCACCTTCATCACCACCACCCTGCATCACCATCATCACCACCACCACTTCATCACATCACACCCACCCTCATCACCATCATCACCACCACCTCCTCCCACCACCCTCATCAACATGTCACCATCATCACCAATCATCACCACCACCCTCTCACCACTCACCCTCATCACTCTCATACATCATACACCCACCTCATAAACCACCCCTCAATCACCACCCCCTCATACCATCTCACCACACTATCTCATCACCTCGATCCCACATCCTCATCACACCACCTCATCTACCACCCCCTCATTCATCCAGCCACCCTCATACCCACGTCAACACCACACCTCATCACAACACCCATACACGACCTCTCACCACCTCATCAATCACACACAACCTAGAGCATCTCACCACTCGATCCATCATCAACACCCTCATCACTCATCACCCACCCTCATCAGCCATCATTCACACCACCTCATCACCGCAATCACCACCACCCTCATCACATACACCCCCCCTCATCACATCACACACCCAATCACATCCACCACTCACTACCACACCACACCCCATCCCACCATCATCACCATTCATCACCACCACCCTCATCCAGCCATCACACACCCCTCATCAGCATCATCAACCACCACCCTCATCACATCATTACCCACCGTCCTCACCGATCACCTACCAGCCTCACTACACATTCATGACCACCGACCCTCTCCCATCACCCTGCTCATCCACCACTTCACACACCATCGAGCACCACCATCATACCACCACCCTCATCACCATCACCATCACCACCACCCTCATCACCACCACCCTCTTCACCACCACCCTCATACCATCATCACATTGTGTGTGTTATAAAAACTGTTAGGTTTAAGTAATAGCTGTGCTGCATTTCAATCCTTCTCAGCACAGTGAGAGGAACAACATTGAGAGGAACACTGTGAGGGCTAATTAAGGCTTCTCTCTCTCCCAGGGATATTTAGCGCTAAAAGTGGATTACCTTTTTTTTCTCAAATTCATGGTTTTCTCTATTTCAGGAGCGACAAGATGGCCCATGTCCTCTCTTCTCGAAGGCTGAGACTAAATGACTTATACAACTGCATTACTGCCTGCTAATTATTAAACCCACAAAAATAGATATTTTTTTTACTACAGACTAATTTAAAGTTATTGATGATTGTGTGTTGCATTACTGCCTTCTAATTATTAAACCACAAAATAGATATTATTTTTACTCCAGACTAATTTAAACTTCATTGATTTTTTTAATTAATTAAATAAGAAAATACACGTTAAGCGGGACTGAGGGCATTTCCATATGAGGTAATAATTATCCGGTAAGTTGCGTTGCTTAGCGCTGCTCTCACCTAGTGTGGTTGAGGAGGAGCTGGATGGTAATATGGTAATATGGGATTGAGGAGGAGCTGGATGGTTATATGTTAATAAGGGGATTGAGGAGGGAAGTGGGATGGAATATGATAATATCGGGGATTAAGGAGGAGCTGGATGGTTATTGTTAATAAGGATTGAGGAGGAGCTGGATGGTATATTGGTGATGAGAGGAGCTGGATGGTGTTATATCGTTAATAAGGGATTGAGGAGAGCTGGGTGGTAAATTGGTAATACGGGGATGAGGGGAGCTGATGGTAATATGAGGATTGAGGGGAAGCTGGGTGGTAATATGGTATAAGGGGATTGAGGAGAGCTGGATGGTAATAAGGGGATGAGGAGAGCTAGGGAAATTTTGGGGGATTTTTCTTAACCCCGTTTAAAATTTGGAAGGGGGGATTAAGGAGGAGCTGGATGGTAATAAGGGGATTGAGGAGGAGCTGGATGGTAATATGGTAATAAGGGGATTGAGGAGGAGCTGGATGGTAATATGGTAATAAGGGGATTGAGGAGGAGCTGGATGGAATTACAGTAATGAGGGGATTGAAGAGGGGCTGGATGGTAATATGGTAATAAGGGGGTTGAGGAGCTGGATGGTAATATGGTAATGAGGGTGTTGCGAGGTAGGCTTTAAAGCGCATCCCCCTGAGTATTTAACGCTAACATACTGAATAACTAAGGAACTCATTAAGAGCAAGGGGTTCTGAACTTTAATTATACTGACACTGCCTCCCTCTCCAAAAACATGACATTACTGATGAGATGAGACATCCTATAGGGAGAAGGTCAGAGGCCTGGCAGTGTGGTGCCAGGACAACAACCTCTCCCTCAACCTGGTCAAGACAAATGAGTTGATTGTGGACTACAGGAAACGGATGGCCGAACACGCCCCCATTCACATCGCTGGGGCTGTAGTGGAGCGGGTCGAGAGCTTCAAGTTTTTCTGCGTTCACATCACCAAGGACCTATCATAGTCCAGACACACCAAGGACCTATCATAGTCCAGACACACCAAGGAAGTTGTGAGGAGGGCACGACAACGCCTCCTCCCCTTCAGGAGGCTTAAAAGATTTGGCATGATCCTCAAAAAGCTTGGTATGGCAACTGCTCGGCATCCAACCGCAAGGCACTACAGAGAGTAATTTGTAAGGCCAAGTACATCATTGAGGCCAAGCTCTCTGCAATCCAGGACCTCCATACCAGGCGGTGTCTTAGGAAGGCCCTAAAAACTGACAGACTCTAGCCACCCAAGTCATAGACTGCTCTCTCTGCTAGCGCACGGCAAGCGTACCGGAGAGCCAGTCTGGGACCAAAAGGCTTCTACCCAAAGCCAGAAGACTGCTGAACAGTTAATAAAATAGCTACCAGTACTATTTACATTGACCTGCTTTATTATTAATTTATTTATCTTAATTGTTTTGCACTGACTCTCTTGAACTGGCTCTACGTATGTGTCTATGTTTGCGTTGCTTTACAATCCCCACTGTTCCYTAAGGTGTTTTTTTWATCTATTTTTTAAATCTAACTTTACTGCTTTCACCAGGTAATAGGGAGAAACTCTCTAGAAAGGAGGTTGTAATAAGGAAAGAGGTTTATGGTAAACATTATATTAAGTGGCATTGTTTAAAGTGGCTAGTGAAACATTTTTACATAATTTCCATCAATTCCCATTATTAAAGTGGCTGGAGTTGAGTCAGTATGTTGGCAGCGGCCACTAAATGTTAGTGGTGGCTGTTTAACAGTCTGATGGCCTTGAGATAGAAGCTGTTTTTCAGTCTCTCGGTCCCTGCTTTGATGCACCTGTACTGACCTCGCCTGGAGGTTCGTGGTGTGAAGGTAAGAAACACAAACCTCCAGTACCTGATCCTCAACACAGGGCCCCTCAGGTATGTGCTCACCCCTCCTGTACTCCCTGTTCACCCATGACTGCGTGGCCACGTTTACAGAATCACCATTGAGAGCATCTTGTCGGCCGTATCACCGCCTGGTACGGCAACTGCTCCGCCCACAACCGTAAGGCTCTCCAGAGGGTAGTGAGGTCTGCACAACGCATCACCGGGGGCAAACTACCTGCCCTCCAGGACACCTACACCACTCGATATGCACAGAAGAGCCATAAAGATCATCAAGGACAAACAACCACCAAGCCACTGCCTGCACCCGCTATCAGTCCAGA
>NW_019945267.1:26512-28952 GCF_002910315.2 Salvelinus sp. IW2-2015
CCCCCCCCCCTTTACCGTGTGTTTAACAAATAAACCACAAGTGTTAGATGGTAAATTTATGTTGTCTGTTATTAGTTCTCACTGTTCCTTTTTACTGTGATGATTTGCATGAGATATGTTACGGGTCTCGTTTCCATCCCCCCTAGACTGCAGGTCCAAAGGGGTTCGTAACAGCGGGGTTCAGACCCACGGCCCTAAGCTTATAATGGGGTTGAAGGCTGAGCTGTAGTCAATGAACAGCGTTCTTACATAGAGAGAGAAATAAGGCAAAAGCCCTGTATGGCCCCAATGTCATGACTACCCACCAGACTTCACTCAGCAGAGCAATGCCATGACTAGCTAGCAGACTTCACTCAGCATAGCAATGACTAGCCAGCAGACTTCAGTCAGCATAGCAATGTCTTGACTAGCCAGCAGACTTTACTCAGCAGAGCAATGTCATGACTAGCCAGCAGACTTCACTCAGCATAGCAATGTCATGACTAGCCAGCAGACTTTACTCAGCAGAGCAATGTCATGACTAGCCAGCAGACTTCACTCAGCATAGCAATGTCATGACTAGCCAGCAGACTTCAGTCAGCAGAGCAATGTCATGACTAGCCAGCAGACTTTACTCAGCATAGCAATGTCATGACTAGCCAGCAGACTTTTAGCCGCAGACTTTACTCAGCATAGCAAGTGTACATGACTAGCAGAGCATTTACTCAGAGCTAGCAATGACTAGCCAGCAGACTTTACTCAGCATATCAATGTCATGATAGCCGCAGACTTCAGTCAGCATAGCAATGACTAGCCAGCAGACTTCACTCAGCATAGCAATGACTAGCCAGCAGACTTCACTCAGCATAGCAATGTTCATGACTAGCCAGCAGACTTTATCAGCATAGCAATGTCATGACTAGCCAGCAGACTTTACTCAGCATAGCAATGTCATGACTAGCCAGCAGACTTCAATCAGCATAGCAATGTCATGACTAGCAGCAGACTTCACTCAGCCATAGCAATGTCATGACTAGCCAGCAGACTCACTCAGCATAGCAATGTCATGACTAGCCAGCAGACTTCACTCAGCATAGCAATGTCATGACTAGCCAGCAGACTTTATCAGCATAGCATATGACTAGCCAGCAGACTTTACTCAGCATAGCAATGTCATGACTAGCCAGCAGACTTTACTCAGCATAGCAATGACTAGCCAGCAGACTTCACTCAGCATAGCAATGTCATGACTAGCCAGCAGACTTTACTCAGCATAGCAATGACTAGCAGCAGACTTTACTCAGCATAGCAATGTCATACTAGCCAGCAGACTTTACTCAGCATAGCAATGTCATGACTAGCCAGCAGACTTTACTCAGCATAGCAATGTCATGACTAGCCAGCAGCTTTCACTCAGCATAGCAATGTCATGACTAGCCAGCAGACTTCAATCAGCATAGCAATGTCATGACTAGCCAGCAGACTCACTCAGCATAGCAATGTCATGACTAGCCAGCAGACTTCACTCAGCATAGCATGTCATGACTAGCCAGCAGACTTCACTCAGCATACAATGTCATGACTAGCAGCAGACTTCAATCAGCATAGCAATGTCATGACTAGCCAGCAGACTTCAATCAGCATAGCAATGTCATGACTAGCCAGCAGACTTCATCAGCATAGCAATGTCATGATAGCCAGCAGACTTTACTCAGCTAATGTCATGACTAGCCAGCAGACTTCACTCAGCATAGCAATGTCATGACTAGCCAGCAGACTTCACTCAGCATAGCAATGTCATGACTAGCCAGCAGACTTCACTCAGCATAGCAATGTCATGACTAGCCAGCAGACTTCACTCAGCATAGCAATGTCATGACTAGCCAGCAGAATTCAGTCAGCAGAGCATGTCATGACTAGCCAGCAGACTTCACTCAGCATAGCAATGTCATGACTAGCCAGCAGACTTCAGTCAGCAGAGCAATGTCATGACTAGCCAGCAGACTTTACTCAGCATAGCAATGTCATGCTAGCCAGCAGCTCTTACTCAGCTAGCAATGTCATGACTAGCAGCAGACTTCACTCAGCATAGCAATGTCATGACTAGCCAGCAGACTTCACTCAGCATAGCAATTCATGCCTAGCCAGTAGACTTCACTCAAGCATAGCAATGTCATGACTAGCCAGCAGACCTTCACTCATGCATTAGCAATGTCATGACTAGCCAGCAGACTTTACTCAGCATAGCAATGTTCATGACTAGCCAGCAGACTTTCACTCAGCAAGGCAATGTCATGACTAGCCAGCAGACTTCAGTCAACAGAAGCAATGTCATGACTAGCCAGCAGACTTCACTCAGCATAGCAATGTCATGACTAGCGCAGTAGACTTCACTCAGCAGAGCAATGTCATTACTAGCCAGTAGACTTCACTCAGCAGAGCAATGAGTATGGGTAAGGGG
>NW_019945267.1:33129-44639 GCF_002910315.2 Salvelinus sp. IW2-2015
AGCGCTGCACTAGGGGAATTAAGAGAGATATCGATGAGCTACACGAGGAATGTCGCAGGACTGAGGAGACAAGGCCAATGTCTGAGCTGGCCCGCAGCAAGAACCGTTACTCAAAGCAATTGAGCCCGCATAAGTGACGGAGAGATGGGTAGCCAAGCGAGACTTGGTATAGAGTACGGACAAGTGAAGCAGGAATTTGCGATGGTATTGAGTAAGCCGACGAGAAGGAGGGACTGTTGGAAAAGAATGAAAGGAGGTGCACTGCAGGGGCAATAGGCAAGAGTATCGAAGGATAGGAAGCAGTAGAGTCTCGAGCAGGACGTATCGCAGACAGCCATAGCAGAATGCGTCATAGAGACGTAGCCAGTAGACATGTACCACTCCGCAAATAAGCACAATAGTCAATAACTAGGCCAGCGAAGAAGCTTCAGGTCTATGCGTAAGGCAATAGTCTAATTGAAAGACTAGCCAGCAGACGTAGGTACTTGCGAGGAGAGAGGAGGATGGGGAGAGAGAAGGATGGGGACGTAGGAGAGGAATGCGGTGGGTAGGCACAGCATGAGGCGTACACTGAGAGGGAGCAAAATGTCGAGTCAGCAGCAGAGGGCTAGTCAATTGGGAGCGAGAGTGTCGTTGAGGCTAAGATCGGGGCAGAACTGTCAAAACTCGAGAGTAGCGGATGTCGTGATAAGGGGGAAGTAGGCATGTGCCACTCAGAGGGGACATATGTCGGGTACTAGCCCAGAGTGGGGAGAATTCACTCAGCAAAGCGAAGTAGGAGAGATTGGAGTTTGGGAGGTAAGGGAGGCATGACTTAAAGTAGTGGGTGAGACGATAGAAACGCCTTAGTAATAAGAGGCGGAATGGGGGTGGATAGACTAAAAGGTATCAATTGGCACAATAATGAGTAGACAGGGCCGAGTGTTGAGTTTAAGGAGGAGTTGGGGATAGTGGGCTTGGGTATTAAGGGATGACAGAGGGCAGGGTGGTTATGCACCCACAGAGGTATGTGCTGGCTGGTTGCGGCTGGTGGAGTGGAAGGGGTAAACTGTGGGTGAACAGGAGATGAGAGAAAAAGGATGGGGGGTCCTGGAGAGTGAGGTGAGATAGTGGAGGGGGATGGTGCTTTAATGAGTGAGAGGGTTTATATGAGTGGGGGGGATGATGTAGGAGGGGCTAGGACGGAAGGCTCCCTTGAAAGATCCCTCCTGTTTATTTGTAACAGATGTGAGTGCTTACCGCCTAATGCCCTAATCTCCTCTACCGATCCTGGACGATCAAATTCTTAATTACGGGTGTTGTTGTGATACCTCACTGCCTAGCGGCGGCGATACTGGGAACCGTGTGCGGATAAGTGGACCCCCAGCGTGTTCTGTCGGCATGCTAATATGTTAGCATGCCCCTTAATAATCAGGGCGGTGCTAGGCTAACATGTTAGCATGCCCCTTAATAGACAGGGCAGTGTTGGGTTTAGGGTGGGGGTGCCTGGGTAGGGTGGACGGGGGTCTTCCACAGTGTCCTGCTGGTTGAGGCTGGAGTGTGGGGATAACTCTGGGATGGAATGGGGGTTCGGTGGAATGAGGGATGGGGTGCTTTAATGGTGAAGGGTTTATGTGGGGGGTGGAGGAGGGGGCTAAGGCCCCAGGGCAGAGTGCTGTGTGGTACAGTGTGGTGTCCCCCTCTCCTCATCCCTCTCCTCTTGGCTGGCCGGTGTTGCTGATGCTCCTGCCTGGGGGGCGACTGGGGAAATGGATGTGGGCGGCAGCAGTGTTCTGTCATCAAACAGGGAGGTTGAACAATGGGTAGCCACAGTATGATCAGTCATCTGTTGATCAAGATGTAATATAGGAAACAACAGCCTCAATCAATCTCTCCACAACACAGGTTCATGTCCCAACTGTCTAGCAGCAGAAACTCGAGATCACGTCCCCCTTCACTGACATGAACATCAAAGGCAAACATTTAGAAGGACTATCACATCCCTGGGAATAAGCTTCACCCTCTCCAACTTACTCAAAACCCATCTAGAACAAATTGTAATTCACTTAGCAATAATTTCTTCATCTATTCATGAAGACTGGAGTACAGAAGCTAGAACACCTCCATTGTCTCATCTCACTCGGTAATGCACCTAACACTGGTATGCACACCGCCATAAAACCTCAACGAAGAAGAAGATGGTGTAATACACTTATCTCTCCTCTCTCTATTTCTCCATCTCTCTCTGCTTCCCCCTCTCTCTCCTTCCCTCCTCTCTCTCTCATCCTTCCATCTCTCACTCTTAGCCCTCCTCTCTCATTCCTCCTTCTCTCTATCCATCCCTCCGGTCTAAGGCACTGCATCTCAGTGAAAGAGGCGTCACCGGGTTTAGCCGGGGTAGGCTGTCATCGTAATTAAGAATTTGTTCTTAACTGGCTTGCCTAGTTAAATAAAGGTTAAATTCTCTCCCTCCATCTCTCTCATCCCTCCTTCTCTCTCTCCAACCCTCCTTCTCTCTCCCCATCTCTCAACTCCTCCTTTTCTCCCCATTCCTCCTTTTCTCCCAATTCCTCCTTTTCTCCCCATTCCTCCTTTTCTCCCCATTCTCCTTGTCCCTCCCTCTCTCCTTTTCCCCCATCCCTCCTCTCTCCCCATCCCCCTCCTCTCCCCATCCCTCCTCTCTCCCCATCCCTCCTCTCTCCCATCCCTCCTCTCTCCCCATCCCTCCTCTCCCCCATCCCTCCTTCTCTCCCCAACCCTCCTTCTCTCTCTCCAACCTCCTTCTCTCTCTCCAACCCCTCTCCTCTCCCTCCTCTCTCTCTCCAACCCTCCTTCTCTCTCTCAACCCCCTTCTCTCTCTCCAACCCTCCTTCTCTCTCTCCAACCCTCCTTCTCTCTCGTCCACTCTCTCTCCTCCACTTCTCCCCTTCCCATTCCCGTCTCTCTCTCCCCATCCCTCCTTCTTCTCTCTCCAACCCTCTTCTCCTCTCCCAACCCTCCTTCTCTCTCTCCAACCCTCCTTCTCTCTCTCCAACCCTCCTTCTCTCTCTCCCAATCCTCCTTCTCTCTCTCCAACCCTCCTTCTCTCTCTCCACCCTCCTTCTCTCTCTCCCCAACTCTCCTTTTCTCTCTCCCCAACTCTCCTTCTCCTCTCTCCCCCATCTCCTCTCCCTCCAATCTCCCTTCTCTTCTCTCCAACCCCCTTCTCTGTCTCATTCCTCATCTCTCTCATTCCTCATCTCTCTCCAACCCTCCTTTCTCCTCTCTATCCCTCCTTCTCTGCGTCTCAGTCGCTCCTATTGTGTTCTCTCTCTGTGGTGTCGGGTAACTGTGGCCTCTGAGGCCCTGATGTGGACACAACATTCTCATCTCCTCTCATCCTCTTCTCTCCTCTCCTCTCCTCCCATTTCCTCCCGTCTTCTCTCTATTCCTCTCTGCTCTGTCTCTGTCTCTGTGGTGAATAGATAACGTATTTTTAAAGTGTGGTGTAAAGCAGTCCTGTGGGTAAACCACAGCAGGTTGGTTTACTGCTCTCAAAATATATAATGCAACAACTGTTACCACAGCCTATGAGCCACAGTAAGTGTATGTTGTATGTTGAAGTGTTTTGTGTGAGGTTTAGGGTTCGGAAGTGTTTTAGGGTGTGGACAGTGATTTACTGACTGTGTTGAGCTGTGGTATATAGGACGCCTCAGAGAAGCTTTCACTAGGAAGACAAGAGGGATTACTACAGTACACATCATGCTGGATAGCAGCTAGGTCCTCTGGGATTCTCTCTAGTTTCAATGGCACATTGAACAACATTGACCCACAGAAGGCCTGCTAGCAACTCAATACAAAACTTTTGTCACAGAACAAAAAACACAAGTCTGACGATGGCAATGTTTTTCTGGCCCTGTATTACTAACCCTATATTTCAGACACTGTTTCTGACCCTGTGTTTCTGATTGGTGTTTCTGATTGGTGTTTCTGACCCTGTGTTTCTGATTGGTGTTTCTGATTGGTGTTTCTGACCCTGTGTTTCTGATTGGTGTTTCTGACCCTGTGTTTCTGATTGGTGTTTCTGATTGGTGTTTCTGACCTTGTGTTTCTCTCCTTGTGTTTCTGACCTTGTGTTTCTCTCCTTGTGTTTCTGATTAGTATTTCTGACACTGTGTTTCTGACCGGGTGTGTCTGAACCTGTCTTTCTGAACCTCTGTTTGTTACCCTGTGTTTCTGACCCTGTGATTCTGAACATGTGGTTCTGACCATGTGATTCTGATTAGTATTTCTGACCATGTGATTCTGACCCTGTGGTTCTGACCCTGTGGTTCTGAACATGTGGTTCTGACCCTGTGTTTGATACATTTTTCTGAACCGTGTTTCTGACCATGTGACCATGACCCTTTTTCATTCTGACCCTGTGTTACTGACTGTCACGGATCCCCCCGGTACTGCTGCTCATTCTGTTCACCATTTCCGGAGGTCTACGACCCCGGCTTCACTGAACGGGATTCATTATCATCAACCCCGGACTGTCTTGTCTGCTTACACACACCTGGTTCCCATTTCCCCTGATTAGTATGTTGTATATTCCCTCTGTCTTTGTCGGTTATTGTTCCCATGTCCATTGGTGGTGTGAGTACCTATGCAGCTGTTACACCGCGTGCTTTATATATATTGTGTATTACGGGTATCGTCCCGTGTCGGTCTACAAGGTTTACCCTCGCTCTTTTGTTTGGGTACAGCGCAGTGTTTTTTTATACGTGTTTGTTTTGGGTGTATTAAAAAACCCTATTGTGTATTCCTGCGCCTGTCTCCAAATCCTTCATACCAGCGTGACACTGACCCTATTTTTCTGTAAAAAAAKCCCAACAACTTTTGAATAAGTGAAGCTTTTAGAGAGGTTTAGTGCTTTTATATTTAATAATCTAAACCCCTCCCTATTCATTATTATATTTTGTCTGGTTTAGCGTCCCAGATAAAGCAACATATTTGTTGCTCATATAATTTGAAAAACGAATCATCAGGAGTAGGCAGCGCCGTAAGTGAGTAAACTGAGATATGACTAAGGAGTTAATCAGGGCAATTTTTCCATAAATAGACATGTATTTACTTCTTCATGGTTGCAGGATCTTGTCTATTTRAAAAGTTTTCTATTGAAATTCATTGTGGAGAGCTTATGTATATATTTTGTGATATGAATAACAAGTATGTCTACTTCAGCCCATTTTGTAGGTAAACTGCAGGCTAATGTAAAAAATGTATTTTTTAAAGATCCAATACATAATATTGTACACTTATTATAATTAGGTTTGAGTCCAGAAAAGTTATCTAGATCTTTAATGAAACATTGCAGGGATCTAGCTTGCGGACTTAACATAAAACTTGAGTCATCGGCATACATGGACACCTTTGTTTTTAGCCTTGGATTTCTAATCCTCTAATGCTGTTATTGGATCTGATTTTAATAGCTAGCATTTCAATGGCCATAACGAATAGATATGGTGACAGCGGACACCCTTGTTTAACTCCTCTTGACAATTCAAACTCTGAGAAGTAGCTGTAATTTACTATTTACACCTGGGCTTGCCACATTCTCTTTTAAAATGGGTAAAAGTAATCACCGAAATTCATGAATTTTTAAATAAAATCCAGTCTTACAAATGCCTTTTCAAAATCCGCAATATCACCATTCCGGYCTTCTTAGATGTTTCATGATGTTCTATTATTTCTAGTAGTTGTCGTATATTATCTCCAATGTATCGTCCATGTAAAAAACCTGTCTGATCAGGATGAACAATACCTGGTAAAACCCCCTTTTAATTCTGAGTGCTATGCATTTCACTGGTATTTTTGCATCACCATATTGAAGTGTCAGGGGGCCTCCAGTTTATTAGATAGACTTGGTCCTAATATTAGCCATCTGGGTCTTGATTTAATAATAGTGAAATCAGACCTTCCTGCTGAGTACCTGACAGACTTCCAATTCTATAGGAGTAGCTAAAACAATCTAACAATGGAGCTTTTAGTATATCAAAAAGGCTTGATATACCTCTACCGGTATGCCATCAAGCCCTGGGGTTTTTCCAGACTGAAAGTACTTAATTTCCTCAAAGTTATTCCTCTGTAATTTGGCCTTCACACTGATCTTTCTGTACATACATTTGACATTTTTTGTATTATTTGGAAAGAATTCAATACCGTCATCTTCATTCAGTGGGATGAGACGGAAAAGAGAACATATGCTTAAAATATTTAGCTTCCTTTTTTAAAATATCATTCGTAGAATCATAGATGACTCCGTCTTTCAGTAACGAGTTTCTGTAAATTATTTTTGTTAGAGTTCCTGTATTGGAGATTCAGGAAGAATTTTGTGCATTGCTTTTTTTCCCCATCCAGTTTGCTTTATTTTTGTAATAGATTACATTACATACGCCGTGACCCCAACCAACCTCACTACTCACTGGACCCTTATAATCACTCGTCTAAGCATGCCTCTCCTTAATGTCAATATGCCTTGTCCATTGCTGTCCTGGTTAGTGTTTATTGGCTTATTTCAGTAGAGTCTCTTGCCCTGCTCATTATACCTTATCCAACTTTTCAGTTCCACCACCCACACATGCGATGACATCACCTGGTTTCAATGATGTTTCTAGAGACAATATCTCTCTCATCATCACTCAATGCCTAGGTTTACCTCCACTGTATTCACATCCTACCATACCTTTGTCTGTAGATTATACCTTGAAGCTATTTTATCGCCCCCAGAAACCTGCTCCTTTTACTCTCTGTTCCGGACGTCCTAGACGGCCAATTCTCATAGCTTTTAGCCGTACCCTTATCCTACTCCTCCTCTGGTGATGTAGCGGTGAATRCAGGCACTGCAGTGCCTAGCTCCACTCCTATTCCCCAGGCACTCTCTTTTGATGACTTCTGTAACCGTAAAAGCCTTGGTTTCATGCATGTTAACATAAGAAGCCTCCTCCCTGAGTTTGTTTTATTCACTGCTTTTGCACACTCTGCCAACCCGGATGTTCTAGCCGTGTCTGAATCCTGGCTTAGGAAGACCACCAAAAACTCTGAAATCTCCATCCCTAACTACAAAATTTTCAGACAAGATAGAACGGCCAAAGGGGGCGGTGTTAGCCTGCAGAGTTCTGTCTTACTATCCTGGTCTTTACCCAAACAATTTGATCTTCTACTTTTAAAAATCCACCTCTCTAAAAACAAGTCTCTCACCATTGCCGCATGCTATAGACCACCCTCTGCCCCCAGCTATGCTCTGGACACCATATGTGAACTGATTTSCCCCCATCTATCTTCAGAGTTTGTGCTGCTAGGTGACCTAAACTGGGACATGCTTAACACCCCAGCCATCCTACAATCTAAGCTTGATGCCCTCAATCTCACACAAATTATCAATGAACCTACCAGGTACCACCCCAAAGCCGTAAACACGGGCACCCTCATAGATATTCCTAACCAACTTGATCTCTAAATACACCTCTGCTGTTTTCAACCAAGATCTCAGCGATCACTGCCTCATTGCCTGCATCCGTAATGGGTCAACGGTCAAACGACCTCCACTCATCACTGTCAAACGCTCCCTGAAACACTTCAGCGAGCAGGCCTTTCTAATCGACCTGGCCGAGGTATCCTGGAAGGATATTGACCTCATCCCGTCAGTAGAGGATGTCTGGTTATTTTTTTTAAATGCCTTCCTCACCATCTTAAATAAACATGCCCCATTCAAAAAATGTAGAACCAGGAACAGATATAGCCCTTGGTTCTCTCCAGACCTGACTGCCCTTAATAACCAACACAAAAACATCCTATTGCGTTCTGCATTAGCATCGAACAGCCCCCGTGATATGCAACTTTTCAGGGAAGTTAGACACCAATATACACAGGCAGTTAGAAAAGCCAAGGCTAGCTGCTTTTTCAAGCAGAAATTTGCTTCCTGCAACACAAACTCAAAAAAGTTCTGGGACACTGTAAAGTCAATGGAGAATTAGAGCACCTCCTCCCAGCTGCCCACTGCACTGAGGATAGGAAATTCTGTCACCACCGATAAATCCACTATAATTGAGAATTTCAATAAGCATTTTTCTACGGCTGGCCATGCTTTCCACCTGGCTACCCCTACCCCGGTCAACAGCACTGCACCCCCCACAGCAACTCGCCCAAGCTTTCCCCATTTCTGTTTCTCCCAAATCTAGTCAGCTGATGTTCCGAAAGAGCTGCAAAATCTGGACCCCTACAAATCAGCTGGGCTAGACAATCTGGACCCTTTCTTTCTAAAATGATCTGCCCAAAATTGTTGCAACCCCTATTACTAGCCTGTTCAACCTCTATTTCGTGTCGTCTGAGATTCCCAAAGATTCCCAAAGAAAGCAGCTGTGGTCATCTTCAAAGGGGGAGACACTTTAGACCCAAACTGTTAATTCAAATTCAAATATATTACTATAAAAATCCTTCTTTCATGAAATCACACATGAAAGACACCAAATTAACGCTACACATGTTGTGAATCCAGCCAACGTCTCTGATTTCAAAAAGATGCTATTATCTGATGATAGCACAACAGTAAACA
This sequence comes from Salvelinus sp. IW2-2015, assembly GCF_002910315.2. Classification (NCBI taxonomy): domain Eukaryota; kingdom Metazoa; phylum Chordata; class Actinopteri; order Salmoniformes; family Salmonidae; genus Salvelinus; species Salvelinus sp. IW2-2015. The sequence goes on from NW_019945267.1 coordinate 41,684, forward strand.
GAGTGTAGGATATTTCAACCCTGCAGGCGCAACACAAAACGCAGAAATAAAATATAAATCATGCCTTACCTTTGACGAGCTTCTTTTGTTGGCACTCCAATATGTCCCATAAACATCACAAATAGTCCTTTTTGTTCGATTAATTCCTTCCATATATATCCAAATTGTCCATTTATTTGGCGCGTTTGATCCAGAAAAAAGCAGCTACCAATTTGCGCAACATCACTACAAAATATCTCAAAAGTTAACGGTAAACTTTGCCAAAACATTTCAAACTACTTTTGTAATACAACTCTAGATATTTTTAAACGGTAATAATCGATCAAATTGAAGACGGATCTATCTGTTTTCAATACAGGAGGACAACAAACTAACGCTACTTTTCTAGTCTTGCACAACTCTCAAACAGTAGACTTAACGTTACTCTGATTCAAGATGGCCGTACTTCTTCATTGCACAAAGGAATAACCTCAACCAATTTCCAAAGACTGGTGACATCCAGTGGAAGCGGTAGGAACTGCAAACAAGTCCATAGGAAATCTATTATCCCAATGAACACTCACTGAACAGACAGTGACCTCAAAAAAAAAAAAAAAAAAAATCTGAATGGTTTGTCCTCTGGGTTTCGCCTGCTACATAGGTTTTGTTATACTCACAGACATGATTCAAACAGTTTTAGAAACTTCAGAGTGTTTTCTATCCAAATCTACTAATAATATGCATATCTTATATTCTGAGGATGAGTAGAAGGAAGTTGAAATTGGGCACGCTATTTATCCAAAAGTGAAAATGCTGCCCCCTATCCCGAAGAAGTTTTAACAACCCTCCAGACGAGCTTCAATGCCATACAACTCTCCTTCCTTGGCCGCCAACTGCTCTTAAATACAAGTAAAACTAAATGCATGCTCTTCAACCGAGCGCTGCCTGCACCTGCCCGCCCATCCAGCATCACTACTCTGGACGGTTCTGACTTAGATTATGTGGACAACTACAAATACCTAGGTGTCTGGTTAGACTGTAAACTCTCCTTCCAGACTCACATCAAACATCTCCAATCCAAAGTTAAATCTAGAATCGGCTTCCTATTTCGCAACAAAGCATCCTTCACTCATGCTGCCAAACATACCCTCGTAAAACTGACCATCCTACCGATCCTTGACTTCGGCGATGTCCTTTACTAAATAGCCTCCAACACCCTACTCAATAAAATGGATGCAGTCTATCACAGTGTCATCCGTTTTGTAATCAAAGCCCCATATACTATCCACCACTGTGACCTGTACGCTCTCGTTGGCTGGCCCTCACTTCATACTCGTCGCCAAACCCACTGGCTCCAGGTCATCTACAAGACCCTGCTAAAGTCCCCCCTTATCTCAGCTCGCTGGTCACCATAGCAGCACCCACCTGTAGCATGCGCTCCAGCAGGTATATCTCTCTGGTCACCCCCAAAGCCAATTCCTCCTTTGGCCGCCTCTCCTTCCAGTTCTCTGCTGCCAATGACTGGAACGAACTACAAAAATCTCTGAAACTGGAAACACTTATCTCCCTCACAAGCTTTAAGCACCAGCTGTAAGAGCAGCTCACAGATTACTGCACCTGTACATAGCCCATCTATATTTTAGGCCAAACAACTACCTCTTCCCCTACTGTATTTATTTATTTATTCATTTTGCTCCTTTGCACCCCATTATTTATATTTCTACTTTGCACATTCTTCCACTGCAAATCTACCATTCTAGTGTTTTACTTGCTATATTGTATTTACTTCGCCACCATGGCCTTTTTTTGCCTTCACCTCCCTTATCTCACCTCACTTGCTCACATTGTATATAGACTTATGTTTTATTCCATGTGTAACTCTGTGTTGTATGTGTCCCAACTGCTTTGCTTTATCTTGGCCAGGTCTCAGTTGTAAATGAGAACTTGTTCTCAATTGGCCTACCTGGTTAAATAAAGGTAAATAAAATAAAAAAAGATGGTTGTTGAATAAGTTCCTCAAGATCTTTGTTTTTTCTCTAACTTATTTTGTATCTCTGTAGTATTGTTTTTATTGCCATCTACCTGTACTATTAGTTCATGTATTTGACTTGTTATTCTTGTCTCTTTAGCCAGAAACTGCTTTTTTATTATTGATGAATATTGAATTGAATGACCTCTGAGGGTATTTACAAGCACTAATTATTACAAGCACTAAGTATCCCAAACAATAAGTGGTTTTGCTGTTCCTATATTATACTGGAAAAATTAAGTTATAAATTATTTTGTTTAGTTAAAAATAAGGTGTCCCCCAGTAAATTTTAATTAAATTTCCAATATCCCCGTCTACATTGAAATTCTATAAGAGTTATGTGAATGCCAATTAGATGATGATCCGATCACATTCTGTCTCCTATTAACTTTTTTTAACCTTTGATGCAAGAGAGAAAGAGACAAAGTAGTCAAGACGACCAGCTTGATTAAGTCTCCTCCGTGTATATCTCACTAGGTCGGGGTTTTTAGTCTCCAAATATCCACTATTTCTAATGTGTCCATAATATTTGTGATTTCCTTAAGGGCACTGTGATGACAGTTTGTGGAGTGATTTCCTTTAATTAAGGCCCATTGAGGTATTTCTAATGATTTGATAATTTGTTTCCTAGAAGTTCATTAAATTGGTATAAATATTTCCGAAGAAGTGTGGCTCATCCTGATTTGGACCATATAGATCAGGGGTGTCAAAGTCAAATGGACGGAGGGCCAAATAAAAAATTTAGCTACAAGCCGAGGGCCGGACTGTTCGAATGTTCATTGAAAAAATTTTAAATGACGCATATAGTCTAGTGAACCTAATTGAACCTACTGAAAACCTAACAAATATATTCCAATATGATCAGATAAATAAAGCAATATTTTCTTATGGCTCTGTCAGTAATCTTTAATTTTCAACAGACACAAAAGACAAATTTCCTTTATATAA
>NW_019945267.1:47479-49957 GCF_002910315.2 Salvelinus sp. IW2-2015
CAGTGTCCACCTTCCGTTTTGCCATTTTTGATGGGTATCTGAAAGTTAATTTTACTGTGATGCTGACGACTGCTGTGCCAATAAATATTGAAATGAAGCAGCCTACTGCTCGGTGCGTCACCGTTGCATTGTGGGAAATGTAGTATTGGTGCGTGTAAAAGATCTGCGGGCTGCCGGCTTGCTGCGGTCTGCGGGCCGGTTCTAATAATAAATCAAGATCATCCCAGGGGCCGTAAAAAACCTTCTCGCGGGCCGGATGTGGCCCGCGGGCCTTGACTCTGACATATGTGATATAGATTAATGAGCCAAATCCCTTTTTCGTCCACTTTCATACAAAAAAAGATCCACCTTCTTTGGGAATCATTCCTGACTATTTGCACATTCAGATCAACATTTTTGTTAATTAATATCATCACACCTTTTGAGTTCCTTTGTCCATGACAAATTATTTCACCATTCCTTTTCCGCGCAACTTCATCAAAGGATGTAGAGTGAGTTTCCTGTATATGTTATATTCCTTTTCTTTTAGCCATGTAAAGACTGATCTTTTTTATAATCTGCTAAATTGTTGCAATTCTAACTGGCCATTATTTCACCCCTTACCATAACTAGATACTATTCTCAGTCTAAATTGACCATAATTTGTGCTTGTAAAGTTACTTCCATCAGAGGTATTATGACAGTCAAAACTAGAGCTTTCAAATGTCTGATGTTTATAATTCAAGAAATAGGTTCTAGCAAAATGTGTTTTATTCCATTGGCTGTTTGCCTGTGAGACAATTCCACAGATTTTAGAAAATTGAGACAAGATATTACGTGTGTAGTAAATCTGAGTAGGTTGATGTGTATGATATTGGGTGTGATATAGTGAGAGTGTGTACGATGTCTGTATAAGAGTAAGACTAATGTGTGATGTCCAAATAAATAATAATCCCGCAAATTTGCATGGTTGAGTGTCTGTGTGTAACATTAATATTCAGGATGATAATCTCTACCCTGTGTCTCTGACCCTGTGTCTCTGACCCTGTGTCTCTGACCCTGTGTCTCTGACCCTGTGTCTCTGACCCTGTGTCCTGTGTTTTTTGACCCTGGTGTTTTGACCCAGTGGTTTCTGACCCTGTGTTTTTGAACGGCCTGTGGTTCAGACACTTTGGTTCTCTGACGCCTGTGTTTCTGGGGNTGACCCTGTGTTTTTTGACCCTGTGTTTTGACCCAGTGTTTCTGACCCTGTGTTTTGACCCTGTGGTTCAGACACTTTGTTTCTGACCCTGTGTTTCTGGGGGCAGTCCTAGTGTTTGTGTCGGGTAACGTTATCCTCCTGTTAGACGGGCCAGTCACTCCCTGACCCTCATTCTGCCCCTACTGTAAACACCATGTCAGGTCCAGCTCTTAAATAGATGCTCATGCCTCATCAATGTTTCATTCTGTGGTGAATATCATCTGATCTGCTTTTCACTTATTTACATCCGCCCAGGGCCTCTGAAACCTTGTCCACATCAAATATTCATCATTTTAGCAAATGCAGTTCTCTGTCAATACGACAGGATAGATAGCAGGGTGGGTAGCAGGGTGGATGTTAGAGAGGGTAAGAGGCCAGGCAGGATCACAGCTTTATGGCTCCTGAGACATTGGAATGCAAAGGCTAAGATGAATTACATTAGTGATGCACACWCTCTGTCTCTCTCAGAAAACTCGATCCCACTTTTATGGACCAAAATGTTTGCTGCTATTATATTTTTGTGAGGAATCAATGTGAGGCAGAGATGAAGTGACACATGAGTTGATTTTGGGCTACGCTGCTATGGTGACCAGCGAGCTGAGATAAGGGGGGACTTTACCTACGCTGTCTTTACCAGTAGCAGGCAGAATAGAGCCTTTTAGAGGAGGAGAGTTAAAAGCCTTTGCATACTGATTTCAGACCTCATTGGACAAGGGGATCTGTTTAGCAATAAAGTAGTCTTGGTACTTATATTTGTTGTGAAATAATTAATCAGGGTATCATTAATCTGTCATATATTTAAATACATATTTGATTTAAATATTTAGACATCAATACTGAATAGAAAATACTGAAGTTGTTCTACACTACAAAGAATTATACAATATAAAGAATTATACTCATATAGAAATTATTTYATCAAGAATGAGAGCAAACAAAATATACAATGAGAGAACAGCATTTGAACGAAGCCTTGTACCAAAGACACATATAATGTCCTGTAAGCATCTGACAGCTCACGGCTTGGAAACCCTAAACTGGTCAGATCCGGAACAAATCCTGTCAGATTGTCTTAGTTTCTCATAAGCTCTTAGTAGTTCCCAGGAGACGGGGGTTCAGAGAGAGAGAGGGGGGTCTAGAAGGGGCTAGCATGTACTGCATACTATCCGGAGTCATGGTGTGACTGGGCTGGATGGAGGGATACGGGGTGGGTGGAGGGATACGGAGTGTAGGGATACGGGGTGGGTGGAGGGATACGG
>NW_019945267.1:49982-54355 GCF_002910315.2 Salvelinus sp. IW2-2015
ACGGAGATGTAGAACGGCGGGTGGAGAGAAAATATGTGGAGGAATATGGGGGGAGGGATAAAGGTGAGGAATAACCAGAAAAATAAATCCCTCCACCCTGTAGCCCTCCACCCTTGTGTCCCTCACCTACCCGCGTATCCTACAGCCGACTCCGCAGTCCCCCACCTGTAATCAGAAACACCTGTAATCCCTCTAATAGCCACTCTGATACATCCTCCCGCTGTTATGCTCTCCTCCCACGCATGTAAAGCCTCCATCCACCCTTTTTCCCTCCACCCTGAAATCCCTCCAGCCACCCTTTCCCCACCCGCTGTATGCCCTCGCATCCACCTCTTTTTCCCTTTCCACCCTTGTATCCATCCATCCACCCTGTACCCCTCCATCCACCCTTATCCCCCAGCCTAACCGGAATACCTCCACCCTGATCCGTCCATCGCACCCTGTATCACCTCCAATGAAGCATGCAAGCTAACAGGACTGTGTTGCTATCGAAGGACTGGAATATGTGTTCTGTGGATTGCCTCAGAGAGGCATGAGGAAGAACACACATCAGTCACGCTGCTTCATCAAATAAGTGGATTGATGACGGTGTCCACAGAGCCGTCGTACTGCACTACCACAAAAAAGCCATGATATACAGGCCAACATCCACCCTGTATTCCCTCCTATCCCACCCTGATCCCTCCATCCATCCTGTATCCCTCCATCCAACCCTGATCCCTCCATCCACCCTGTATCCTCCATCCACCCTGTATCCCTCCATTCACCCTGTATCCCTCCATCCACCTGTATCCCTCCATCCACCCTGATGCCCCCACTCCACCTGTATCCTCCAATCCACCCTGTATCCCTCCATTCCCACCCTATCTACTACACCCTTCCCCATCCAACACTCTTCCTCCACCCTGTTCCATCCACATCCCTTCATCACCCTATCCCTATCCACCCTTGTATTCCCGTCCATCCAACCACTTCGTCTCCTTCCCCCACTCCACCTACTAGTGCAACCATTCAACATCCCAACCTGTATCCCTCCGATTCCACTCCTCCGTATCCATCCATCCAGCCTGTATCCCTCCATCCAAACCTGATCCCTCTCATCCACCCTGTATCCCTCCATCCATCCTTATCTCCATCCACCCTAATGAAGTTATTCCACTCTTTATCCCACCCCTGATCCCTCCACCACCGTTATCCCTCCATTCACCCTTATCCCCTCCAATCCCACTCTGTATCCCTCCATCCACCGTATCCCTCCATCCAACCCTGTATCCCTCCATCCACCCGTATCCCCCATCCACCCTGTATCCCTCCATCCACCCTGTATCCCCTCCATCCACCCTGTATCCCTCCATCCACCCTGTGTCCCTTTAAATCCACCCTTCTATTCCTTCCCTCCTATCTGCATCCTCCCTCCACCCTCCATGCATCCATCCATCCATCCACCCTGTTTCCCTCCTCCCAGTCTTTATCCATCCACCCTGTATCCCTCCATCCAACCTGTATCCATTCATCCACCCTGTATCCCTCCATCCAGCTTGTATTGCTCCATCCACCCTCTATAAATTGATCCACTCTTTTTCTCCATCCATCCAGGAATCCCTCCACTCACCCTGTATCCCTCCATTCAAACTGTACCCCTGCACCCTGGATCCCTGCACTCACCCTGTATCCCTCCATTCAAACTGTATCCCTTAACCCTGTATCCCACCATCCACTCTGTATCCATCCTCTATCCATCCAGCCTGTAACCCTTCATTAACCCCAGTATCCCGCCACGTAAAGGCTAACCGCATCGTGGAATTCTTAGCATCAAAACTTTAGTTCAGATTAAAATCGATAAAATGAAACTGTTTTAATAAAAACAACAAACCAAGTGTAGACAGTACAATGTTCTGTTGCACGCCATTATTAACATAATTAGTTAATTCAGCAATTCAGTTCAATAAGAAGTCAATAGGAATCATACTTGAGTCATTTAGGCTCGTAACTATTCATCATAATCATTAGAAGAATAATACAAATAATTCAATCAGTGATCGGTTATTCAATCTATAATCTCCATCAGTTTGATATCAGAACTGATCAGATCAGCAAACAATCACGTTTCATACTTCACCCTTTCAAGTTTGTCTTCATAAGTACATCTAATTTCATTACATATTAACCATATATCAATGGCATAATTGGCTTCTGATCTGTAGGGCCGTGATCATTGACCATTCACATTACACAATAGGTTTGAAGTGTGCGCTCCAAGCCGCGCTCTGTGGTAATAACTATAAACAACAACTGATGGCCCGCTGTCCAGATCGCAACAGATTGTTCAGATGAAAGGTAACAGATTCGGTGGACTTACGTGGATTCAAATCAAATCAAATCAAATTTTATTTGTCACATACACATAGTTAGCARATGTTAAAACCTGTCTAGGACAGGGGTTCCGCGCGAAATTCAAAAAATATTTTGTAGAAATATTAAACTTTCACACATTAACAAGTCCAATACAGCAAATGAAAGATAAACATCTTGTGAATCCAGCCAACATGTCCGATTTTTAAAATGTTTTACAGCGAAAACACCACGTATATTTATGTTAGCTCACCACCAAATACAAAAAAGCACAGACATTTATTTCACAGCACAGGTAGCTTGCACAAAACCAACCAAACTAACCAAGAACCAACCAAACTAACCAAGAAACAACTTCATCAGATGACAGTCTTATAACATGTTATACAATAAATCTAATGAGTTGTTCGAAAAAATTTGTGCATATTTGAGGTATAAATCATAGTTGACATTGCAGCTACCATCACAAATAGGCACCGATAGCAGCCAATGGTAATTACATGAGACCCAACGTGAAAATACCTAAAATAACTCATCATAAAACATTTATGAAAAATACATGGTGTACGCAAATGAAGACAAACATCTTGTGAATCCAGACCAAATATTTCGATTTTTAAAGTGTTTTACAGCGAAAACACAATATAGCCATTATAATTAGCTTACTACAATAGCCAACCACACAACCGATTCATTCACGGCAAAGGTAAGCGATAGCGAAAGAAACAGCAAAAGATATTAAATTTTTCACTAACCTTGACAAACTTCATCAAATGACAGTCTATAACATCATATACACATACATATATGTTTTTGTTCGAACATTTGCATATTTGCGTATAAATCGTGTTTTACAATGTGAATACGAGTCAATAATGCAAGAAATTGTCAGGAGAAATCTTGGAGAGTCACCTATCTAATCAAATAACTCATCATAAAACTTACTAAAAAATACATGTTGTACAGCAAATGAAAGATACACTAGTTCTTAAATGCAACCGCTAGTTAGAATTTTTTTAAAATAACTTTTTAGTACGACGTACAGGCTTACGTTAGCGAGACAACAGCGCCAAAATCAGGCGGAAAATATGACTAAACATTTCACAGAAATACGAAATAACATAAATGGTTTTCTTACTTTTGAATGAGCTTTCAATCAGAATGTTGTAGCAAGTTGTCCTTTGTCCAGAATAATCATTGTTTGTTGTAGATGTAACTCTTCTCCTGTCGAATTAGCAACCAAAGCTAGCCTTTTGTTGTAAATTTTTTCTTATGTGGCTCGCAAACGTGCCAACTTCACATAAGCAAAGAAAAGAAAAGCAGAAAATTCATAAACGTTCAATTTAAACGATATAACTCGGTTTAAAATACTACTTTATATGTTTTAACCACATATATCCAAATAAAAATCAGAGCCGGAGATATCTAACGTCTACTACCGAAAGCCTTTCAGAACGCACTCTGGGGTCCTTCTCGCGCCTTCCAAGACATGAAAATTCTGGTCACGTCATTCGCAAAAGCTCTTGTTCGCCTCAGAATCCAGCTAGAATCCATTCACCCTCACTGCTGTTGACAGGAATGCAGGATGTGTAGTGGTCAGTTCTGGAGCTGGGCTGTGTAGTTGTCAGTCTGGAGCTGGGCTGTGTAGTGGTCAGTTCTGGGAGCTGGGCTGTGTAGTGGTCAGTCCTTGAGCTGCTCTGGGTAGTGGTCAGTCCATGACTGGGCTGGTAGGTGGTCAGTCCTTGAGCTGGCTGTGTGTTGTCTGTTCTGGAGGCTGGGCCTGTGTAGTTGGTCAGTCTGGAGCGGGGCTGTGTAGTGGGTCAGTCCTGGAGCTGGGCTGTGTAGTGGTCAGTCCTGGAAGCCTGGGCTCGTGTAGTGGTCAGTCCTGGAGCTGGGCTGTGTAGTTGGTCAGTCCCTGGAGCTGGGCTGTGTAGTGGGTCAGTCCTGAAGCTGGGCTGTGTAGTTGTCTGTTCTGGAGCTGGGCTGGTGTAGTGGGTCAGTCCTGGAGCTGCGGCTGGTGT
>NW_019945268.1:0-2882 GCF_002910315.2 Salvelinus sp. IW2-2015
GCAGTCCAGAGTCTCCAGCGACGGTCTGCAGTACAGAGCCTCCAGTGACGGTCGGCAGACCAGAGCCTCCGGCGACGATCCACGGTCCGGAGCCTCCGGCGACGATCCACGGTGTTAGAGCCGATTTGGACATATTTGTATAAAAGACTGAACATACCGAACTCAATGTACATGTGTGTAAATATATTAAATATTAATGTATATGATGAAATATTAGGTACGTACCTTTATGATTTATATTTACCTGATTGAGATATATTCATTTGTTGTTAGTGTAACTCAGTTTTTGGCCCCCCCTCTTGCCCATTCATTGTACTGTGTTAAGTGTGTTAGGATAAAGACAGGAAGTTGGGCCTTCGGGGGAAGGAGTCCTTGCTAGATGCGGGAGCGGTATAGTTTTTTGACCATACTATGTATTTTCCATATCAAGTAATCTATGCTTTAAGTTGATTGGAGAATCATTTCCTCGGTAGATATAAGAAGAATAAACATTTTTGTTGCACCATATCCCTGGATGTCATTGAATGTTTGGCCGTTTGGAAACCTTGAGTGTGGACTGTATGCGTACGAAACAACCCCGCTTCAGGCTTGGGCAGTGGCTATGGTAAAGAGGAAAGGAAGCCACTACAATCAAGTCAAAAAACTCAGTGAAGGATTACTATCGGAAGGAAATCTCCGGATTGGACACACGCTGGATATTGTTCTATTTGTAATTGCATTCGGACCATAAGGACAGCTCGCTTGGAAGGACTTGAACTCCTAGAATTCGCCAGCCGTGAGTAACCACTGCAAATGAATGAGCTGCCCTGTTCAATGCGATCGTTTGATCATGCATATTATGGAAGTGCAAATATGCTTATAATTGGAATGTTTGATAAACTTGGGAATGGAATTAAAAGCACAGAGCTGTGAAGTCAATTAAGAAGTTTAAGTTCGGGAAACACTGAGATCCTATGCACAATGTAGCCTAATCATATGTCTAATATTTGGCCTAACGTGMAAATGCAACGCATCAACGCAACGAATGCAACTTAAGGATCTAAAGATACTGCGTGATACTTCATTAAAGGGACAAATCTTATAATGGGATGAAATGTTTAAAACGCATCTAAAATGCCGAACTTGCACATGTTCAATTCAAAATGGGTCCATACGCTGAAATGGATGACTGTGTTTTTAAAGCATTAAAGGAGGTCTAAAGGGGCATTACGTTTAACAATCAAACCAACAACTGTGTCATTGTAAATTGAGTAAACTATAAGTGAATGATGGGGGATGAAATCCCAAATATGTCTCCACTGGAGAGGGCAGAGGAGCATCTAAATTCACTCTATGCAGCCCAGAGAGGCAAACTTGGAGTGTGTACACGCAAAATGAATGAAATAAAAGTCCTTGTTGATGGAGGAAACATTGAAACTGTGAATGAGAGTCTTGAAGCATTTGATGCTGTTCTCAATGACTTTAAGAATGCTCATGAATCTGTGCTAGAGCTGGTCACAGAGGAGGAACAGGAACAGGAGAGCATTAACCATTATCAACCAAGAATGAGAACTTATGAACATTTCCTGAACGAGGTGGAAATATGGAAAAAGGCTGAAGTTGAGCCACAAACGCTCATTGAACCACACGACAGCATTTCCAATATGTCAAAAACATCAAGTAAAACAAACTATTCTAAGACTGCTTCCTCAGTGTCCTCTGCACGCCTAAAAGCTGAGGCAGAACGAGCAGCTCTACTAGCTCGCCAAGCATCATTACAGGACAAGCATGCATTGGAACTGGAGAAAGCTCAACTGGAACAACAGAAAGCTCAACTGAATGTTAGGATGGAAAAAATGGCACTGGAAATGGACATAGCAGCATATAATGCCAAACTGAAGGTCCTGGAGAGTGTTGAGTCAACTTCTCAATCCCATTCTGTGGCAGCCCACTTACTAAGCCAAGAAGATGGAATGAACTCTTATTTTGAGAAACAGGAACCAGAGGTCTATGAGGAACCTGAACCATCACCTGTTGAGTTTGCTGCATTAGGTGCAGTTCCAAAGACCCCACTACAAAGAGTTTTACAACAACCGACCACAAAGCCATCAAAACCTATTCAGAAAACAGTCGTAAACCACACCCTTCAGCAGCCAACAGCAAGGTCTAGCAATCAACACAGAATCAACACTGCGGGTATCAGCCATAATACCAGCCATGATAACCTCTTTACTGTCATGCAAAGGCAGAATGAAATTGCTGACCTACTTGTACTACAGCACAAACAGGCCACACTCCCTGTTAGGGAGATACCTATGTTTGACGGTGATCCTCTAAACTTTAGGCCATTCATGCATGCATTTGAGCATGGTATAGAGGATAAGACAAGCAGTCACCAGGATAGGCTCTATTACCTGGAACAGTATACCTCTGGTCAGCACAAGGATCTGGTCCGTAGTTGTCTGCATATGGAAGTTAGAAGAGGCTATGCAGAGGCTAAGAGGTTGTTAAAGGAACACTTTGGCAATGAAATCAAAGTCACCACTGCTTACATGGAAAAGGCTTGGAACTGGACAAACATCAAACRGGATGATGGAAAGGGACTGGGTGGTTATGCACTCTAAGAGGTTGCTGTAACGCTATGCAAGACCTACAGAACATGGAAGAGCTTAATCTTCCCTCCAACATAAAGTTGATCATGTCAAAACTTCCCTACAAATTAAGGAAAAAATTGAGGTCTACAGCATGTGATATTTTAGAGAGAAGCCACCTGAGGGCCCAATTCAGTGACCTGGTGACGTTCATGGAAAAACAGGCCAAGAAAACTTGCAGGATCCGTTGTAAGTGCGATGTCAGATCCGTCAATAAAATCTAAACCATAAACAGCAGCTGACTAAGCAAGC
>NW_019945268.1:3231-14936 GCF_002910315.2 Salvelinus sp. IW2-2015
CACCAGGATAGGCTCTATTACCTGGAACAGTACACCTCTGGACAGCAGCCACCAGGATAGGCTCTATTACCTGGAACAGTACACCTCTGGTCAGCAGTCACCAGGATAGGCTCTATTACCTGGAACAGTACACCTTTGGTCAGCCCAAGGATCTGGTCCGTAGTTGTCTGCATATGGAAGCCAGAAGAGGCAACGCGGAGGCTAAGAGGTTGTTAAAGGAACACTTTGTCAATGAAATCAAAGTCACCACTGCTTACATCAAACCGGATYATGGAAAGGGACTGGTGGCTATGCACTCTATCTTAGAGGTTGCTGTAACGCTATGCAAGACCTACAGAACATGGAAGAGCTAAATCTTCCCTCACATGCCAAAATATTGCAGGATCAGTTGTATGGAGATATTCAACATCCCCTGTCCAACAAAAGGATTTTTTAAATAAATAAAAAAACAGCAGCAGACTCTAAACAGCTGTTCAAGTCCAAGAGTAGGGGAAGCAGCTTTGACACTGCAGTAGATGTAGTGTCAGATTGCGACTCTGAAAAACCTCTAAAAGAACAAACATTCAAAGTAAAGAGACCAGACGCCTGCCCTTCTGATGCTCCCAGTAGTAAAGAGACCAGACACCTGCCCTTCTGATGCTCCCAGTAGTAAAGAGACCAGACACCTGCCCTTCTGATGNGACTGCCAACAGGTGAAGGTACAGCCACACAAATCCAAGGTTGAGTTTCTAAGATCAAGAGGTCTTTGTTTTGGCCTCTCTGATGAGAGGAATGCAAAGAATGAAAAGAAAGATGACCTGTCAGAGCTGTCAAAGAAAGCACCCCACTATCCTGCACATTGAAGGAAGAGAGAGAAGTAGACCTCTGAAGGAGGATATGAGTGGTGTAGCAGTAAAGTGGGAGGAGACTGTCAGCAGTGCTCTTGTTTCACTGGAAGCTGGTGAAGATACCGAGGTCGGTACAGATGGTGCAATTGTGCCAATTCAAGTAAAGCTAGTAAATAGAAGCCAGTCTGTGTTAATCTATGTGTTTCTTCATTCTTGAGAAGGTACCACAAGAACAGCTCCTCAGAGAGAAAGGCAAAGGTAATGGTAACATACCACCATGGCGTTCACCATAAGAAACGCTCCTCAGAGAGAAAGGCAAGGTATGGTACATACCACACATGGCGTTCACCATAAGACAGCTCCTCAGAGAGAAAGGCAAGGTATGGTACATACCACACCATGGCGTTCACCATAAGAACAGCTCTTCAGAGAGAAAGGCAAGGTAGTGTAATACCACACCATGGCGTTCACCATAAGAACAGCCTCTCAGAGAAGAAAGGCAAGGTATGGTACATACCACACCATGGCGTTCACCATAAGAACAGCTCCTCAGAGAGAAAGGCAAGGTATGGTACAATACCACACCATGGCGTTCACCATAAGAACAGCTCTCAGAGAGAAAGGCAAGGTATGGTACATACCACACCATGGCGTTCACCATAAGAACAAAGGAACAACACGAGTGGTGTTGGACTGTTCATCATATATCAAGGCAATTCTCACAGGGAACTCCTTCAAGGCCCTGACCTGGCAAACACGCTCTTAGGAGTCTTGCTAAGATTTCTGCAAGAGCACATTGCCATGATGTCCGACATCGAAGGAATGTTCCATCAAGTACATGTCCATGAAGATGACTTAGACTTCCTGTGATTCCTACGGTGGCCAGAATGACGGTATCTTTTGGGTGCTATATCCTCTCCAAGTTATGCAAACTTTGCGCTGTGAAAGATTGCAGAAGACAACTGTGAGAAGTACGATGAAGATGTGAATCAAACAGTCAAGTCAAACTTCTATGTTGATGACTGCCTCAAATCAGTGGCCACAGAAGAACAAGCCACAGCTCTCACAGAAAACCCTCAGATGTGTGCTCTCCGGGTGGGTTCAAGTTGATCAAGTGGGTCAGCAACAGCCGCGCTGAGCTGGTTTCTATCCCTGATGAACACACAGCCAAGCAGATAAAATAACTGGACCAGGACAGAGAAAAGCTGCCTGTTGAAAAAGCACTTGGAATCCGATTTGAACATTTGAAAGTGATGCGTTTACCTTCCGAGTCACTATCAAGAACAGACCCCTTACAAGAAGAGGTATTCTCTCAACTGTCAGCTCTGTTTATGATCCATTAGGTTTCCTCGCCCCATTCATATTAAAGGCAAAGCAAATTCTTCAAGAACTCTGCAGGCTAAAGTGTGGAAGGGCCGAAGTCATCCCCAAAGAACACTCTGTTTCATGGAATAAATGGCTCTGAGCTGGACCAGCTGTCCAGATTCCAGATTGACAGGTGTATGATGCCTGAGAACTTTGGTCAAGTCAAGACCGGACAGGTGCATCACTTCGGTGATGCAGGTGAACAAGGTTATGGCACGGCAAGGGTACCTTAGGTTCACAAACAGTATGGAAAAGGTCCACATCCCAATCATACTGGGGAAATCAAGAGTGACTCCACATCAAGCAGATGACGATCCCCAGACTGGAACTTGATGCAGCAACATTGGAGGTGCGAGTGGACAGGATGTTAAGGTTGGAGCTCCAGACTGAACTTGAGGAGTCAACTTTCTGGAAAGACAGCCAGTCTGTGCTAAAATACATCCGCAACGATACCAAGAGATTCCATACCTTTGTGGCTAATAGGGTTTCTGTGATCCGTGACCTGTCGAAAGCAAAACAGTGGAGGTATTTGAACTCCCAACACAGCCCAGCCGACGACGCCTCGATGGTTACATGCTGAAACTTTCCTGAACTCAAAGAGATGGCTCAAAGGTCCAGAATTCCTGAAGAAAGCAGAAACGCAATGGCGGAAAGACCCCGAGGAGCTTGGCTTCATCCCTCCGGATGATCCAGAGTTGAGAAAGGACATCATCGTTAACAGTACAAGTGTGGATGAAAAGAGTCCGACCAGCAAACTGAGTACTATTCAACATGGAACAGCTTGAAGAAAGCAGTTGCCTGGATGCTGAAACTGAAGAGACTTCTTCTACAGTTAACCTTTCCAGCCCAGGGGTTCCGCTAGCGGAACACCCACAACATTCCGTTGAAAAGGCAGCGCGCGAAATTCAAAAATATTATTTGGAAATATGTAACTTTCACACATTAACAAGTCCAATACAGCAAATGAAATATAAACATCTTGTTAATCTCCCCATCGTGTCCGATTTTTAAAATGTTTTACAGCGAAAACACAACATATATTTATGTTAGATCACCACCAAATCCAAAAAACATACAGCCATTTTTCCCAGCCAAAGATAGTCACACAAAAGCAGAAATAGAGATAAAATTAATCACTAAACTTTGATAATCTTCAACAGATGACACTCATAGGACATCATGTTACACAATACATTTGTTTTGTTCAATAATGTGCATATTTATATCCACAAATCTCGGTTTACATTGGCACCATGTTCAGAAATGCCTCCAAAATATCCGGTGTAATTATAGAGAGCCAAGTCAAATAACAGAAATACTCATCATAAACTTTGATGAAAGATACATGTTTTACATATAATTTAAGATACACTGGTTCTTAATGTAACCGCTGTGTCAGATTTAAAAAAAAACGTGTAATAATCTGAGACGTCGCTCAGAAATACACAACATTTCTCCGCCATGTTGGAGTCAACAGAAATATGAAATGACATCATAAATATCCCCTTACCTTTGATGATCTTTCATCAGAATGCAGTGCCAGGAATCCTAGTTCCACAATAAATCGTTGTTTTGTTCGATAATGTCCATTACTTATGACCAATTAGCTACTTTTGCTAGCACTTTTAGTTCACATGTCCAAACTCTGGCGCCGGTCCAGGCGAACTCGGACGAAAACTTCAAAAAGCTATATTCCAGTCGATTAAACTGGTCAAATTAAGTAGAGAATCAATCTTCAGGATGTTGTCATCATATATATCCAATAACGTTCCAACCGGAGCATTTCTTCATGTCTGTATACATAATGGAACATATGGCCATTTCATGACTAGCGCGCGTGACCAGGAACTAGCATTCTGCCAGACCACTGACTCAAATAGCCACATCACACTAGAGGCTTCATTCCACGTTCTACATACTGTTGACATCTAGTGGAAGGCGTAGAAAGTGGAAACAGATCCATATATTACAGGGAATTGAATAGGCGATGACTTTAACATCGACCCTTCTCAGAATTCTCACTTCCTGTTTGGAAGTTTGCCTGCCATATGAGTTCTGTTATACTCACAGACATAATTCAAACAGTTTTAGAAACTTCAGAGTGTTATTAGCATCTGGGACAGAGTAGGAGGCAGTTCACTATGGGCACGCGATTCATCCAAAGTGAAAATGCTGCCCCCTATCCCAAACATGTTTTAAGCCAGAAAAGCCAGTTCTCACAAACTGATCCCGGATCAGATCAGAGATAAACAAACTCACTGAAGGAACAAATTGGCAAGTTCAAACTGACGTTTGGAAAAGCGTGAGTGTGGGAGGAAGGTTAAGCAAAGCTGCTATGTTTACAGAACTAAATAATCTTATGATCCTGCCCAAAGACTCCCACATATCCAGACTGATCTTACTCCACATCCATGAGCAGGTTGGCTCCTCTGGGAGAGGTCACATGCTTTCCAGACTTCACCAGTGATATTGGATACCCTGTGCCAACCTCTTAGCAAGGAAGATCCTTAAGAGCTGTGTCTTCTGCAGGCGATGCAAGCTAGAGAACAGAAGATGGTCGACCTTCCACAAGATCGGGTGTCACCTGATTTGCTGCCTTTCACCCATGTGGGCATAGATTACTTCGGCCCCATAGAGGTGAAGCGAGGCCYCGTTCATGTGAAGCGGTATGGTGTGATCTTTACTTGCCTTGTGAGTTGAGCTGTCCATCTAGAATTTGCTAGTTATCTAGATACTGATTCCTGCCTCAATGCCCTGCGCAGGTTCATCTGTTGAAGGGGCCCAGTAACAAGTGTCAGAACAGACAATGGCACCAACTTTGTTGGAACACACAGAGCGCTAGAAGAAGCTCTGAAAGAGCTGGAACACAAGATTCAAAATGAATTACTGAAGGAAGGAGTGACATGATCATTCATGGGGGGGTATGGTGTGGGAGAGGTTGATCCGACTGGTGGAAAAATATCCTCTATTCAGTCCCTAAAGAGCAAGTACTGGATGATGAGGCTTTGCAGAAGTCGAGGTGATCATGAACAACAGACCAATCACTGTAACTGTAACAAATGACCATAATGATCTAGAATCCCTGACTGCTAACCATCTGCTTCATCTGAAAACAAAGCCAGTCCTGCCACCAGGACTATTCCAGAGAGGAGATCTATACTCATGAAGGAGATGGAAGCAAGTACAATATATCACTGACCTCATCTGGAAGAGATGGATACAGGAGTATATTCCACATGCAGGAGAGGAAGAAGTGGAACAAAAACTAAGAGAAACCTCAGTACTGGTGACCGTGTGGTCATCGTCGATGACACCGCCCCAAGGAACTCTTGGCTAATGGGGCATGTGGTGGAGGCTTTTCCAGGGGTCAAAGGTCTTGTCCGGAGCGTCATGGTTAAAGACCAAGATCAACATCTTACAGGGACCTATCAATAAACTATGTCTGCTCCTGGAGGCAGCTGAGTGAGACGCACGCACGCACGCACGCACTCGCACACACACACACACACACACACACACACACAGTGATCCATCTTTGAGTCAAGTCCACCTCTGATTCTTGGATGACAAACTCTTGACATTTTTGGATGTTGAACACTTGAACTCTGAGACTGAGATCAATGGACTCTTGTCCTATATGGGACCTTGTATATTTGTATATACACTACCGTTTAAAAGTTTGGGGTCACTTAGAAATGTCCTCAACCGGCAGCTTTATTTTTATGGCTGCAAGCCCTAAGTCGGGATCAATATGACAACAGCCAGTCCAAGTGCAMGGCGCCAAATTCAAAAACCATAAATCTCATAATTAAAATTCCTCAAACATACATGTGTCTTATATKATTTTAAAGGTAATCATGTTGTTAATCCCACCAAACTGTCCGATTTCAAATAGGCTTTTCAGCGAAAGCACTACAAACGATTATGTTAGGTCACCACAAAACTAAAAATAATCATAGCATTTTTCCCAGCTAATGATAGCATCACAAAAACCAGAATAGAGATAAAATGATTCACTAACCTTCGATTATTTTCATCAGATGACATCATAGGACTTATTGTTACCAGACTTCGTGTTTTGTTTTGATTCAATTCATATTTAATATAAATAAATCTGAGTTTACGATTGAGGCTACAGGTCTAAACAAAACAGATCAGTCTTTGCATAGCGGTTTTCAAATGAATTCATCATAAATATAGATGATAATACAAGGTCATTGACGTTTTTAGATTATGTTTTATGCAACGCATGGTCAGATTTTTAAAAAAATTTAAGGAAAATATATGGAGCTAGTTCAGATCTGAGACGCGTCAATTGCATGTACGCTGCACGAGATAGTGTCACTATAAACAACAAAATATACTATAAATATTTGATACCTTTTGTTGGTTTCGATCAGAAGCTTAGCAGAAACTCAGGTCCACAAAAATGAAGATGGTTGTTTTGTTCGAAAAGATATTTGTTATCTGTCCATTTGTTAGCAGCGTTTGGTAACATATCAAATGCTATTCTGGTCAGCTTTATATCGAAAAAATTCAATGTTGATAATTACGGTGAGAGAACATTTCAAACTAAGTATGGAATCAATCTTATGATGTATTTTAACGATAGCTTAATAAGTTCATAGGAGTATTCCCCTTCGTGTCTGCGTGAGCATGGAACGCAAGTGATTGCTGAAATATGCAATGGATCAGGAATGGGTGGCTTGATTGGACCCTGATGATTCTGCTTCATTTCTCCCAGAACACATGAAGTCCTCACTGGAATTTCTATTATTGCTGAATTCGTTGGAACGCCAGGCAAGTGCAACCCTGCCATACGTTCATTTGGAATTCTTTTGAACTCTGTTGAAGTAGACGAATCTCAGATGTTCTGACTTCCGTGCTTGATTTCAACTAGGATTTTGCCTGCCCATATGAGGTTCTGTATTCAGAGATATTAGTTTTGAGAATTTTGGAGTGTTTTCTATCCAATATAATAATCATATGGAAATAATTAGGAAGATAACAAGGAGAGGGCGTTTGAATGTGGCACGTTTCATCAAGACTCAATACTGGCCCTGCAGCATAAGAGTTAATAGTTTCCCCGCAAAACACAGTCCTCAATGTCACCAGTGAAGAGCCGCTGCCGGGATGCCTGGCCTTCTAGGCAGAGTTGCAAAGACATTGATATCTAGACTGGCCAAAAAAGAAAATATTAAGATGGGCCAAAGAACAAATATGGACGTGTATGGCGTTTTTCTTTGCAACTCTGCCATAGAAGGCAGCATCCGGGGTGGAAGCTGCCAGTTGAGGATTGGTGCGCATTTGTTCTCCAACTAGACATCTAATGTACTGTCTCGTTGTCAGGGTTGGTGCCGGAGCTCCACTTTATTGTGTAAGAGACAGTTTGCGTGTTCTGTGAAGTAGACAGAGTTGTACAGCTCTTCAGTTTCTTTGCAATTCGATTCTCATATGGATAATCGCTTCATATTTCCAGATCGAATAGGACTGAGCTATTTCAGAAGATAGTACTTTGTTTCTGGCATGTTTGAGCCTGTTAACGAACCCAAATGCTGATGCTGTCATTGACTGCTTGACCTATCCCCTCCATCTCTTTCTGCGCAGACATTTCAGAGCTTCCTTTACCGTCACTCGCATCACTCATTCCTTTGACCGCTGGTATGTCCCTTCGCTTCAAAGAGAGCGAGAGTTGCCACCCCTTCTGAAAAAACTTAAGCTCGAATCCTTCTGATTCACACTTCAGACAGTATGCGCTTTTTCTTTTCATGTGTCAATAATGCTTAGAACGTGCGTCGTGCCTCTTCTGCTACTTCCAGAATTGACTTTCGTTGATCCAAACAGTCAGTGTTTTCAAGACTAGTTTCAACTGAGACTTGGCTTTCTCCTCTGTGGTCACGGAGGGCGCTCCGCACTGGCTAAATGCTAACTCTCCCTCTCTCTTGCTCTCATCCTGTTGTCCTAGCTATCGGCTGCCTTTGAACTGTGTACATCAGCTCCTTCTCCTACAACCTATCCGAGTTGGGTATCTCGGCGCGGCCGCAGGTTGATTGCGTCTACTGAAACAGGGGTCTCGTTCCTAATGGTGGTCGTGGGAGAATGCTGTCTCGCCCACGGTGTCGGTCACCACGGTGTCCCAGGCTTCTGTTCATCGCCTCTCCTATTCTCGCTATACACAGTACTGGGTTCGTGGTGCCGGTCTTGGTCTGTCATGATCTTAGATGGTTATCCTAGTCATTGCTATGCAGAGACACAGCAAAGTATCTTTCTCCCTTTCCCTTCGTTGAGTAACCAAGGGGTGGCGGAATCGCATCTTGCATGTCTGGCTAGACATATCAGTGTGGATGAGGCGGATCCTCCACCACTCAAGCTTGAACTCGCAAGATGGCAGCTGCTCTTTCCTTCCCGGGAAGGACTCGCCCGTTCCATGACTTTGCCATCAAGGTTGACAATCCATGTGGTCCTCTCCAGAGTGCTAAGACATCCTTTGCCGTGGGAGTTTCTGGACAACAGCGAGCTGGTCGTTCGCGGAGTTTGGAATTACAACATCCAAGACGGGGGTGACAAGTGTTTGGATTTAGACCTGCGCCCGTCGTCTGTAGGGTTCATGCTCTACAACAATTTATCGTGTGTGAGAGTACACGCTGTCTTTCCATCAGGAAGCGTGCAGCATGGTCGACTTTTTTTGAATTCGCAGTGCAGCTGTCTCAGCATTCCGCTCTGGAATTACTTAGCAGAAGGGTCACACGCGCTCTGTGATGGTTGTGGTCTGGGCTCGCCTGACGTAGTGCGTTAACATCCCTAAAGGAGCTTCGATCCTGATAAGCGCTGAGCCAGGGATCATGCGCAGAAAATCAAGGTCCTTGCTATTTAGCCGCGTACACTGGAGTAGTGACACTACATGGAGTTGTCACACGCCACCCATTGGGAGATTGGAAAGGGCAGTCTCTTGCGGGAGGAGAGAGCAGCGTTCAGTCACTTTGCGGAGGTTCATCGCTTCCCGTTTCGAGGCGTGGTGATTGCGTCATCCACGCGATATGTCTGCCAGACATGCCGAGATGCGATTTCGCCACGCTTCGGTTCACTGGCTTCCAGTTGAGCTGCGCACGCTACAGTGGCAGAGGTATGGTAGGTTGCCATATGTGTGGTGCGTGTGAGGGCGATGCGAGACACTGATCCGTGGAGACCGTTACAGTGGCTATTGGATCAGCCCCCTAGAACACCCAAAAACCAGGGCACTGGCGTTTCAGTGAGGATTATGACAGCAGCCCTCACTAGTGCCTTTGGGTCGTCAGCCTACCTAGACGGACTCGTCTGGATGAGGTAAGTACAGGCTCCGGGCTCAGCAGTCAAGAAGCTGTTGATGCTGCTGCTAGCACAGAGCCCAATTGGGGCATGGACACAACGTTTGGCTGACCGCAACGAACGTCCAGTAGCCGGTAGTATCTACTCACAATGTCTGCGCCATTCGGACACCTGAACCGCCACCCTGTCTGTAAGGAATACCGGATCAGGTAAGTAGGGATAAAAGTTGAGTCCTTTTCTAACGTCCCCGCCGGCCCGCCCTTGAGAGTTATGATGCAACTACTCTCTAAGAGTGTTGTATGCGACTCAGGAGCAGTGCATAAGCGTGAGTACCGCTTGTAAGCTGTTGTGACTAAGAGGTCTTCGCTAAATGACTAGATGTAAAGGTATATCAACTAGTCTGAGAAGCGCATGATGCTATGATTGTGATGTAGCATGGTCTTGTTATGAGAACAAGGCATTGTAGAGGCTGTGGCTAATTACAATTTGACAAAAGGGGTTTTGTACTACGCATCGATGTAGATAGACAGAGTTATAAGAATGAACAAAGTCTCTGGAGTTAGAATGACTAGTGTCACGATGTAGAGCTAATGAGAACTGATGTGGGATGGGCTAGATAATGGGTAACTGGTCATCGCTACTGTGAGGAAGTATGCATTAGTAAAAATCAATTCGGATAGCGAAGCTTCAGCTCTAAAATCGCGAGCGTATCGACTCTAGTAATTGTTAGCTTTTGATGTTGGATGTTATTTGAATGGAAAGGAGAGAATGGCATTTTCTGTATCAAATGGTCAAGGACAGTTTCTATGTGACCCAATGGTTTGGAACGGTCGGGTGTAGCCGAGTAATGAAGTGTAGGTGTCTTGTTATCAGAGAATGGTGTGTAACTTGGCTCTACTTTGGATATGGCAGGTAAGCGGATGATGTAGTTCAGGTGCTCAAGTGAAGTGATGTTTTTTAGGAGGTGCAGCTTAGTGATGTTAGAGGCGGTTAGGGGGAAGGTCTCGTGGACATGGTCGGGAGAGAGGCGGGGATAGGGTAAGCGGGGCAGGTTTGGGCTCAGCAATTGTGGTGTTGATTTACAGGTCAAAATGCCATGAACAAGAGTACTGTTCTTTGAACTCCGCAGTGACTATTTGGATTGTAGAAATGAGGCGATTCATGTGGAGAATTGCATAAACTGAGATCTTGTTACATCTCTGTGTATTTCAAGGAACAGGCTAACGTTCTTAACCAGAAATAGAAAGAGTGGGAGGCTCCCGGTGGCACAATAGCAAGAGGAAAGTAATTAGAGTGTCTAGTTTTGAGAAACAATGCCTGACAGTCCTCCTGGTGCGATTCACCGGGATGCTCGGCCTTTAGAGTCTAGGATCAGAGTTGAAGAAAAAGCCATATATGTCGTTGTTGTTTTTGCCCATCTTATATTTTTTTTATTGGAGTCTGATGTATATAGATTTTTTCTGTTGGCAACTCTCCTAGAAGTGTGGAATATTCTGTAAGTTCATGAAAGACACGCAACGAAGGTACGTTCGCATGTCCTGTGTGTGGTTATCATACTTTGATTTGAGCAATGTTGTAGGAACTGGGATAGCTCTCGTGTGTCGCTGATGATTATTAATATTGTCTATTGAGATAACTAGGTTCTATTTGTTATAGAGTTAGGGTGTGGAGTTCTGTAGGCTTCGCGGGGCTGGACTCATTTAGGGTGTCTGGGTGGGTCAGGTGTGTTGAAGGGTGGACAGAGTAGAGGAGCGGAGGTGGCTAGGGGGAGTTCAGGTAGTTGAGCCTTACGGGGGTTGGAGGTGAGAGTGTCAGCACAGTAGACTTAGGGATTCGTGAACCGCTGGCTGCTTTAGTTGATTGAGCTTTGCACTTCGAAATGATGTGACTGTATGATGTATGAAATCATCTGTTTCAATTGTTGATATACTGAACATTGAGCAGCTGGTTGCTTCGGAATCAAGGAGGTATTAACGGTAAGGCGACTACATATGTCATATATTAGTGGATTAGCACATCTGACTGATATCTAGATTGCTTATGGTGATTACCTGGGAAGCCAATAGCCCATGCATAATGTGGCATCACAAGTCTGAGTGTGAATAACGAGTGCAGAATGCTTGACGCCATTTGTACTTGTATTCAACAGCCGAGTCAGTCAAAAGACTTCCTTAATGACGTATGGGTCAGGGTTCGGTTGTTGTCTGT
>NW_019945268.1:16117-33242 GCF_002910315.2 Salvelinus sp. IW2-2015
GAGAGACGGGACATTACCGGACTGTCCATAACCGTTACCTGGAGACAGAGAAACACACAGTAGAGAGACGGGACATTACCGGAACTTTTCAGTATTTTGTTTTTTTGAGTGTTATTTCTTACACTATTAGCAAGGACCGTTGGATTTCAGAACTGCGGTAAATCACCAGCATTACGAACAGGAATTTCCCAAATTGGATCCTTTACTTGTACACCCCAGGTCAATTCAACTTATCCCAGAGGCTGCTCTGAGACGACGCAGGCGGAGAAGAAGTAATCGTAGTGAACTTCTAGTTTGACTCAAGATGGGTGCACACCATCCACCGCTTCCGAGTATATTACTCGCTAATGTCCAGTCTCTGGACAATAAAGTAGACGAGCTCTGGGCGAGGATCTCCTTTGACAAAATAATTTATATGTTTAAAGATAATGATTAAATAATTCCACTCTGAAAACCATATAATTGTATGAAATTGATTACAATCATAAAATTATAATCTGATGATGTGTGTAGTTTTAGTCAGAATTAGAACAAGGACTTTTTGTTCCTTTTTAGTATGTAAGCAGGGTGCAAGTGGGAACCAAATGATAAGAGGAACTATCGACAGACGAGTTGTACTACTGTGTTCCTTACAGGACATTCTGTCTCCACCCAGGGAGGGGAGAAACTGTTAGGCTTGCAGAAGAGTATGAAACATGTTGCAGATTAAACAATGTATCTGTATAGTGGAAAAACCCAGACTGTCTGAGCAAGGCGTAGTTTAGGATTTGACCTTGTGTGTGTGTGTCTAAGAAAATACCGAGAACAATTAAACTGTGTGTGATCCGACCTGACTAGAACTCTGAGAAACTTATGATAGGACAGGGAGTACTTCTCAAGGTTTCCCTAATCTCGGGGGAATGGAACTGTCGGCTGGGTAGTGATACACAGTGGTGAGAACTATGGAGAAGGATAAAACTCACCTACTGTTCGTGTGTATGTATGTGCGTAAGGAGCCAGTATAAAATGGATGTTTTTGTATTGTGGACTTCAGAACGTTCCTAACTGACCTAAAACAGGGAATTTTTACTAGGATTAAATGTCAGGAATTGTGAAAAACTGAGGTTAAATGTATTTGGCGAAGGTGTATGTAAACTTCCGACTTCAACTGTAAGTCTATGTCCTGGGAAAGTTACTGTTACTTACAACCTCATGATAATCGTATTAGCCTATGTTAGCTCAACCGTTCCTGCAGGGGACCAACCAATTCTGAAGAAGTTTAAAGGTCTTGCTCACATCGGCAATGGACAGCGTGATCACACAGTCGTCCGGAACAGGTGGTGCTCTCATGCATGGTTCAGTGCTGCTTGACTCGAAGCGAGCATAAAAGGCATTTAGCTTGTCTGGTAGGCTCCCATCACTGGGAAGATCGTGGCTGGGTTTTCCTTTGTAGTCCGTAATAGTTTGCAAGCCCTGCCACATCCGACGAGCGTCAGAGCCGGTGTTTCAATCTTAGTCCTGTATTGGCGCTTTGTCTGTTTGATGATTCGTCTGAAGGCATAGCGTGATTTTTTATAAGCGTCCGGATTAGTATCACGCTCCTTGAAAGCGGCAGCTCTAGCCTTTAGCTCAGTGCGGATGTTGCCTGTAATCCATGACTTCTGGTTGGGATATGTACGTACGGTCACTGTGGGGACGACGTCGTCGATGCACTTATTGATGAAGCCGATGACTGAGGTGGTATACTCCTCAATGCCATTGAATGAATCCCGGAACATATTCCAGTCTGTGCTAGCAAAACAGTCCTGTAGCGTAGCATCCGTGTCATCTAACCACTTCCGTATTGAGAGAGTCACTGGTACCTCCTGATTTAGTTTTTGCTTGTAAGCAGGAATCAGGAGGATAGAATTATGGTCAGATTTGCCAAATGGAGGGCGAGGGATTGCTTTGTATGCGTCTCTGTGTGTGGAGTACTGGTGGTCTTGAGATTTTTTTCATCTGGTTGCACATGTGACATGCTGGTTGAAATTAGGTAAAACAAATTGAAGTTTGCCTGCATTAAAGTGAGCATTTTCTTGTTTGCTTATGGCCTTATATAGCTCGTTTAGTGCGGTCTTAGTGCCAGCATTTTTTATATAAATAAATAGAAACATATAATATAAAATAAAATATATAAAATAAAATATAAACTAGACGGATACGAATATTATAGATGATAACTCTCTTGGTAGATAGTGTAGACCTAGTGTAGACCTACAGTTTATGATGAGGTACTCTACCTCAGACGAGCAATATCTCAAGACTTCTGTAATATTAGGCAGTTATTGACAAATAGACACAAACCCCCGCCCCTCCTCTTACCATGCTGGTCAWTTATGAACATTTGAACATCTTGGCCATGTTCTGTACTCAATCTCCACCCCAGCAACAGCCAAAAGACTGCCACCCCTCATAGCCTGGTTCCTCTCAGTTCTTCCTAGGTTTTGCCTTTCTAGTGCTTCTACACCTGCATTGCTTGCTGTTTTTTTATTAGAATTTTTATTTATTTAACCTTATTTAACCAGTAGCTAGTAGAACCTTTATTTAACCAGGTAGCTAGTTGAGAACAAGTTCCATTTTACAACGACCTCCAAGATAAAGCATAGCCAGTGTAACAGACAACAACACAGAGTTACACATGGAGTGAACAATAAACAATCAATAACATGGTAGAAAAAAGAGATCTATATACAATGTGTGCAAAAGGCATAGAGAGGTAGGCAATAAAATCGAATAATTAGAATTTAGCAGATAACACTGGAGTGATAATCATCAGATGATCATGTGCAAGTAGAGATACTGCTGTGCAAAGAGCAGAAAAGTAAATAAATAAATAAAAGCAGTATGGGGGGTGAGTAGGTAAATTGGGTGGGCTATTATACCGATGGACTATGTACAGCTGCAGCGATCGGTTAGCTGCTCAGATAGCAGATGTTTAAAGTTGTTGAGGGAGATAAAAGTCTCCACTTCAGAATTTTTGAGATTTTTTTGGGTTTTAGCTGGGTTTCTGTACAGCACTTTGAGATATCAGCTGATGTACGAAGGCTATATCAATACATTTGATTTGATACAGTATACGCTGTGTTGATTCACTCTGTTGGTTGATAGGTACGGTATAAGCCAGTTGATTCTACTGTATGCTTCTGTTCAGCTTGCGGTCTCTCATCTTAATGTACCACAGCAACACATAACAACCTGTCCTCTGATCTGCTGCAAGCACAACCTGAAGCAGCCGTAAATCTCATCCTCTGTTATTCACACATTATCTCCTCTCTTCTCTCTCCTCCCTTCCTCCCTCTCCTCTCTCTCCTCTCTCTCCTCTCCTCTCTCCTCTCCTCTCTCCCTCTCCTTCTCCTTCTCCTCTCCTTCCTCTCTCTCTCCTCCTCTCCTCTCCTCTCCTCTCATACATTTATATTCTCCTCCCTCTCCCTCCTCCCTCATATCATAAATTATATCCTCCTCTTCCTCCTCTCTCCTCTCCTATCTCTCCTCTCTCCTCCTCCTAACAACCATTTTCCCCTCTTCTATCCTTTCATTCCTCTCCTCTTCTCCCCCCTCCCTCCCTCTCCAGTGGGACCAGGAGATAATAATGTATGAAATGACTGGAGTTGATAGTTTATAGTTAATAAAACTAAATTTATCACAGTGCATAGGGCGAACATGTCTTCCACAACACACACACCACACACAAAACACACAAAAAAACACACACCACACGTTAAAGTATACCTCTATAGAAGTGCTCTGCTTGCTGCTCTCTGTCCAGTTTCCGGATGTTGTTGTTATCAGACCTGAAGAAACAGAATAAAACACGGTAACATACATACATGGAAAGGGGATACAGTGCTTTGCAAAAGTATCATCCCCCGTGTTTTTCCTATTTTGTTGCATTACAACCTGAAATTTATATAGATTAGGATGTATCTGATGGGCCTTATTCATAAAGACTGTTGTAAGGCCTGTTATCATAAATGCTGTTGTAAGGGCTGTATCATAAGCTGTGGAGTGAGCTGTATCATAAAGGCTGTTGAAGGGCCTGTATCATAAATGGCTGTGTAGAGGCCTGTATCCATAAAAGCTGTTCTAGGGCCCTGTATTCATAAAGCTGTATGAAGCCTGTATTCATAAAGGCTGTGGTGAGGGCCTGTATTCATAAAGGCTGTGGTGAGGGCCTGTATTCATAAAGGCTGTGGTGAGGGCCTGTATTCATAAAGCGTCTCAGATCTAGAATCAGGTCCAACTTTTAGATCAGAAATACAGGCCCGGTCCTGGAGAAAGACTTCATGTTTTTTGATTTAACCGTCCTGGAAGACCAGGTGTGTTGAAATGAAGTCAATCACTGAACTGATCAATTAACTCAGTTGGTCAGGTGTGGTGCCTAGTTAGTGGTGCCAGTACCTGAGGCACTCCAGGAACAGAGTTGCCATGATTAATAATATTATATGGACAGGTGGGAATCTGATCCGAGATCAACACTCCTATTCAGAGACGCTTTGTCGATACAGGCCCTAGGGTTAAGGGTTAGAGGTCAGGTGTTAAGGGTCAGAGGTTAGAGGTCACCTGTTTTGGAGTTGATGGAGAAGAAGTTCTGTGGGTTGCCGGCGGTTATGCGGTAACTAAGGCGACCGAGCATGGCTGTGAAGTCGGGGTCCTGCGCCTGGATACGGATGACGGACAGGTCTTTAGGAGAGTTCTCCATGACGACGGGGTGATAGATGGGGTCGGAGGTCAAGGGGGAGTTATCGTTCACGTCCTCCACCTGTAAGGGAGCAGGGAGGGATACGGGGATAGGAAAGAGAGAGAGAGGAGAAAGAGAGAGAGAGAGGGAAGAGAGAGAGGAGAAAGAGAGGGAAGAGAGAGAGGGGAGAGAGGTGGGGAAGAGAGAGAGAGGAGAGAGAGAGGGAAGAGAGAGGGGAGAGAGAGCGAGAGGAGAGAGAAGGGAGAGAGAGAAGGGAGAGAGAGATCGGGGGGGAGAAGGGAGCAGGTGTTTTTAATATGATATCAAAGGAACTAGTTATTCATCAGCATACTGTATGCAATCCTCCACCTGGAAACAACACATCACATGATCTACTCTGATTCTCTCCCACTCTGTTCTGAGTACTGAATAATTGCTGAATTTACGAATGCCCTACCCCCATTGGTGTCAGCAAACATCGTCAAAAAAAAAAACGGAAGTAAATTGGTATCAGTAACACAGTTACATTCACTAAACATCTTGATAACATTAAAACAGCCTAACTATGGTTCTGCTAGGGCGAGGAAACTGTTCACGGTGAGGTGTTCTCTCGGGGTGTTCTCTCAGGGTGTTCTCTCGGGGTGTTCTCTCGGGGTGTTCTCCCGGGGTGTTCTCCCGGGGTGTTCTCTCGGGGTGTGCTCTCGGGGTGTTCTCCCGGGGTGTTCTCCCGGGGTGTTCTCTCGGGGTGTGCTCTCGGCGTGTTCTCTCGGGGTGTGCTCTCGGCGTGTTCTCTCGGGGTGTTCTCTGAGAGTGTTCTCTCAGAGTGTTCTCTCAGGGTGTTCTCTCAGGGTGTTCTCTCAGAGTGTTCTCTCGGGGTGTTCTCTCAGGGTGTTCTCTCAGAGTGTTCTCTCAGGGTGTTCTCTCAGAGTGTTCTCTCAGGGTGTTCTCTCGGCGTCGTTCTCTCGGGTGTTCTCTCGGGGTGTTTCGGGTTCTCCAGAGTGTTCTCCCTCAGGTGTTCTCTCAGGGTGTTCTCTCGGGGTGTTCTCTCAGAGTGTTCTCTCGGGGTGTTCTCTCGGGGTGTTCTCTCAGGGTGTTCTCTGAGGTGTTCTCTCGGGGTTCTCTCTCTCAGGGTTGTTCTCTCGGGGGGCTCTCGTCTCTCAGGGTGTTCTCTCGGGGTGTTCTCTGAGAGTGTTCTCATCGGGTGTTCTCTCAGGTGTTCTCTGAGAGTGTTCTCTCGGGGTGTTCTCTCGGGGTGTTCTCTCAGGGTTTCTCTCGGGGGGCTCTCTCTCTCGGGGTGTTCTCTCAGGGTGTTCTCTCGGGGGCTCTCTCTCTCAGGGTGTTCTCTCGGTCTCTCAGGTGTTTCTCTCAGAGTGTTCTCTCAAAGGGTGTTCTCTCAGCGTGTTCTCTCAGGGTGTTCTCTCAGGGTGTTCCTCAGGGTTCTCTCAGAGTGTTCTCTCAGGGTGTTCTCTCAGGGTGTTCTCTCAGGTGTTCTCTCAGAGTGTTCTCGTCAGGGTGTTCTCTCAGGGGTGTTCTCTCAGAGTGTTCTCTCAGAGTGTTCTCTCAGGGTGTTCTCTCGGCGTGTTCTCTCGGGGTGTTCTCTTGGGTGTTTCTCTCAGAGTGTTCTCTCAGAGTGTTCTCTCAGGGTGTTCTCTCGGGGTTCTCTCGGGTTCTCTCAGAGTGTTCTCTCGGGGTGTTTCTCTCGGGGGTGTTCTCTCAGGGTGTTCTCTGAGAGTGTTCTCTCGGGGTGTTCTCTCTCTCAGGGTGTTCTCGTCGGGGGGCTCTCCTCTCTCAGGGTGTTCTCTCTCGGGGTGTTCTCGCGGGGGGCTCTCTGAGAGTGTTCTCGGGGTGTCCTCTCAGGGTGTTCTCTTGAGAGTGTTCTCATCGGGGTGTTCTTCTCGGGGTTTCTCTCAGGGTGTTCTCTCCGGGGGGCTCTCTCTTCTTCAGGGTGTTCTCTCGGGGTGTTCTCTTCGGGGGTCCTCTCTCTCTCAGGGTGTTCTCTTCAGGTTTTCTCTCGGGGTGTTCTCTCAGAGTGTTCTCTCGGGGTGTTTTCTCAGGGTGTTCTCTCTTATGACTGGAAAGCTACCATAGCCAAGCTAGCCACCTTTAGCCCAGTTAGCCTGTGCGCTGACTGCAGTACACTTCCGCATACGAAAATGTTCTAAATTTATGAATGGACAATCTGACAACGCTCTGGAATGTACGACCGGCACAGAGAGCAATCAACAAAAGGTGAGGAATTACGAGCGCACCCCAAGAGTTAGAAAATTCAGTCTGTTTTTCACACAGGACTCTGTGTGCCCAATAGAGCAAAACATCCAAAGAGTGTTAGCATGTAGCTTCTAATGTAACTGGAAGCTGAGGTCCCTTTACACACTAGTGTTACACACCTGTTTGGGCTGGAATACATGAGGCACCATTTACACACTAGTGTTACACACCTGTTTGGGCTGGGAAGCATGAGGCACCTCTACACACTAGTGTTACCACACACTGTTTTGGGCTGGGAAGCATGAGGTCACTTTACACACTAGTGTTACACACCTGTTTGGGCTGGGAAGCAGTGAGGACACTTTACACAGCTAGTGTTGTTAACACACCTGTTGGGGCTGAGGAAGCATGGAGGTCACCGTTTACACACTAGTGTTACAACCACCTGTTTGGGCTGGGAAGCATGAGGACACCCTTACACACTAGTGTTACACACCTGTTTGGGCTGGGAAGCACGAGTCACCTTTTACACACTAGTGGTTAGCAACACCTGTTTGGGCTGGGAAGCATGAGTCACTTACACACTAGTGTGTACACACAGCCTGTTTGGGCCTGGGAAGCAATGAGGTCACCTTTACACATAGTGCGTTACCACACCTGTTTGGGCTGGGAAGCATGAGGTCACCTTTTACACACTAGTGTTTAACACCTGTTGGGCTGGGAAGCATGAGGTCACACTTTAACCACTAGTGTTACACACCTGTTTGGGCTGGGAAGCATGAGGTCACCTTACACACTAAGTGTTACACACCTGTTTTGGGGCTGGGAAGCATGAGGTCACCTTAACACACTAGTGTGTAACACACCATGTTTGGGCGGGAAAGCATGAGGACACCTTTACACACTAGTGTTACACACCGTTTGGCTGGAAGCATGAGGTCACCTTTACCACACTAGTGTTACACAACCTGTTTGGGCTGGGAAGCATGATGTCACCTTTACACACTAGTGTTACAACACCTGTTTGGGCTGGAAGCATGAGGTCACCTTTACACACTAGTGTTTACACACCTGTTGTGGCTGGGAAAGCATGAGGTCACCTTGTACACACTAGTGTTTTACCACACCTGTTGGGCTGGAAGCATATGAAGGTCACCTTTACATCACTAGTGTTACAACCTGTTTGGCTGGGAGAAGCAATGAGGTCACCTTACACTAGTGTTACAATCACCTGTTTGGGGCTGGGAAGCATGAGGTCACCTTTACACACTAGTGTTACACACCTGTTGGGCTGGGAAGCATGAGGTCACTTTACACACATAGTGTTACCACCTGTTTGGGCTGGTGAAGCATGAGAGGTCACCTTGTACACACTAGTGGTTGTTACACACCTGGAATGGAAAGACCTCAATGGAGGCGGAGAGGGGCGTGACCCGCGGGGTGGCGTGAGACCGTCAACCAATAGGACGACACTTGGTTTCAACAGTCCAGAATACACTGTAGAGTGTAGATCAAACCTGAAAAGACGAGAGAAGAGGAGAGGAGTAGAGGAGGAGGAGGAGATGAGGGAGAAGGATGAAGGAGGAGGAGGAGGAGGAGAGTAGGAATGAGGAGAGAGGAGAGGAGGAGGAAGGAGGAGAAGAGGTAGGGAGGAGGAGGAAGGAGGGAGCAGAGGAGGGAGGAGGAGGAAGGAGAAAAGAATTGGAGAGGAGGAGGAGAAAAGAAGAGAGGAGGGGAAAGGAGAGGAGGAGAAGGAAGGAGAAGAGGAGGAGTGCAGAGGAGTTGGATAGGAGAGTGAAAAAGACAAGATACTATCTGTACCGTCAGAGTAATGATTGCTGATCTAGGATCCGTTTCGAATCACAATCATAAGATAACATTGACTTGAAGGAGCTGATCGCTAGATCAATGTTTCCTACTCCTGAGATGCTTTTGTGAACACAGACTCAGGTGTCTTTTTAATCAACTAAAACTATCTCAGATCACTCAGTCATGTAAGCAACAAGCGCACTACTGTTCCTGTGGAAAAAGTGCATTTTGCCATTAGTCAGCAGAGTGGTTTGAAGTTGGTTCACATTTGTCCAACGATGTGCTTACTAGCAGATTCCTTCTCCAACAACAAAGAAGAACCAACGATAAGATAATAACATAACAATACCAAACACAAATAAATGCCTCAGTGTGTGAAGTGGTGATGTTGTAGTTGTGTGTGTGCTGTGGTGTGTGTGTGTGTGTGTGATGTGTGTGCCTGTGTGTGTGTGATTCGTGTGTGTGTGTGAACTGTTATGTGTGTGTGGTTGTGTGTGTGGTGTGTGGTGTAGTGTGTGTGTGTGTGGTGTGTGGTGCTGTGTGGTGTGGTGTGAATGTGTTTGGTGTGGACGTGGTGTGTGGTGTGTGTGGTGTGTGGTTGTGCATTTGTGTGTGTGTGTGTGATTGTGTGTGTGATGTGTGGTGCTTTGGTGTGTGTGTGTGTGTGTGTGTGCGGTCGTGTGTGTGTATCGAGTGGTCCGTGTGTGGTGAGTGGTGTGTGTGAGTGGGTGTGTAGTGAGGGGGTGTGGTGTGTGTGTGTTGGTGGTGTGTGTGTGCCTGCTGGTGTGTTGCGTGTGTGTGTGCCGTGTGGTGTGTGTGTGCGTGCTGGTTTGCTGTAAGTGATTAGGTTGGGGTGTGTGTGTGTGTGTTGTGGGTGTGTGTGTTGTGTCGAGTGTGTGTGTGTGTGTGTGTGTGTTAGTGTGTGTGTCCTGTGTGTATGAGTGGATGTGTGTGGTGTGTGTGTGACGTGGGTGTGTGTGAGTGTGCGTGGTTGGTGTGTGGTGTGCGTGTGGTGTGTGTGTGTGTGTGGTGTGTTGTGTTGTGTGTGTGTTGTGTGTGTGGTGTGTGTGTGTGTTGTGCTGTGGGGTAAGTGGGTGTGTACGTGGTGTGTGTGTGTGTGTGTGTGTGTGTGTGTTTGTTGTGTGTGTTTTGTTGTGTGGTGTGTGTTAGTGTTGTGTGTGTGTGTGAGTGTTGTGTTGTTGTGTTGTGTGTGTGTGTGGTGTGGTGAGTGGTGTGTGTGTGTGTAGGGTGTGGTGGTGTGTGTTGTGGTTGTGTGTGGTGGTGTGTAGTGGTGTGTGTGTGTGTGAATGTGTGTGTGTGTGGTGCTTGGGTGTGTGATGTTGAGCGTGTGAGGGTGTGTGGTGGAGTGGTGGTGTGTGTGAGTGTGTGTGTATGTGGTGTGCTGTCTTGTAGTGGGTGTGTGTGTGTGGTGTGTGTGTGTGTGTGTGTGTGTGGTGTCGTGTGTGTGTGTTGTGTGTGGATGTGTGTGTGTGAAGTGTGATGATTTGATGTGGTGTGTGTGGTGTAGTGGCATGTGGTGTGGGTGGTGTTGTGGTGGTGAATGTGTGTGTGTGTGTTGTGCTGTGGGTTGGTGGTGTGGTGGTGTAGTAGTGTGGTGGCTGTGTGGTGTGTGAGTGGTGTGTGTGTTGTGTGTGTGTGGTGGGTGTGGATGTGGGTGTGTGTGTGTGTGTGTCGTGTGTGCTGTTGTCGTGTGTGTGTGTGTGTGTGTGTGTGTGGTGTGTGTGTGTGTGTGTGTGTGTGTGTTGTGTGGTGTGTGTGTGTGTGTGTGTGTGTGTGTGTGGAGTGTGTGTGCTGTGTGGTGTGAGTGGTGTGTAGTGGTGTGTGTGTGAGTGGTGTGATGTGTGTGGTGGTGTGGTGTGTGTATTGAGGGGTGTGTGTGAGTGGTGTAGTGAGTGGTGTGTTTGTGAGTGGTGTGTGTGTGTGTGTGTGTTGTGTGTGTGTGTGTCGAGGGCTTGTGGTGGTGTTGGTGTGTGTGGTGTGCGTGTGTTGTTGTGTGTGTGTGTGTGTGGGCTCCGTGTGTGTGTGTGTGGTGTTGTGTGTGTGAGTGTGTGGTGAGTTGTGTGTGTGTGTGTGTGTGTGCTGTGTGTGTGTGTGATGTGTGTGTGTGTGTGTGTGTGTGTGTGATGTGTGTGTGTGTGGTGTGTGTGTGTGGTGAGTGAGTGGTGTGTGCGTGTGTTGTGTGAGTGGTGTGGATAGTGGTGTGTGTTGTTGAGTGGTGTGTGGTGTGTTGTGTATGAGTGGTTGTGTGTGAGGTGGGTGAGTGGTGATGTGTGTGTGTTGTTGTGTGTGTGTGTGTGTGTGTGTGTGTGTGTGTGTGTGTGTGTTGTGGGTGGTGCTGTGTGTGCGTCGTGATTGTGTGTGTGTGGTGCGTGTGTGTGTGTGTGTGTGTGTGTGATGTGTAGTGGTATTGTCGAAGAAATAAAGTTTGTGTGTGTGTGTGTGTGGTGTGTGTGACGTGTGTGGTGTTGTGTGTCGTGTGGTGTGATGTGTGTGTGTGAGTGGTGTGTGAGTGTGTGTAGTTGGTGTGGTGTGTGTGTGTGTGTGTGTGCTGTGTGTGTGTGTGGTGTGTGTGTGTGTGTGTGTGTGTGTGTGTGTGTGTGTGTGTGTGTGTTGGGTGTGTGTGTGAGTGGTGTGTGCGGTGTGTGTGAGTGGTGTGTGAGTGGTGGTGTGTGTGTGAGTGTGTGTGGTGGTGTGTGTGTAATGAGTGGTGTGTGTGAGTGGTTGTGAGTGGTGTGTGTGGTGTGGTGTGGTGTGTGTGTGTGTGTGTGTGTGGTGTGTGTGTGTGTGTGTGTGTGTGTGTGTGGTGTGTGTGTATTGTGTGTGTGTTGTGTGTGTGTGTGTGTGGTGTGAGTGGTGCTGTGCGTGTGTGGTGAGTGGGTGTGAGTGTGTGTGTGTGTGAGTGGTGTGTGTGTGTGTGTGTATGAGTGGTGTGTGTGGTGGTGTGTGAGTGGTGTGTGTGTGTGTGTGTGTGTGTGTAGTGTGTGTATGAGTGGTGTGTGTGAGTGGTGGTGTGAGTGGTGATGTGTGATTGTGTGTGGTGTGTGGGTTGTGCGTTGGTGTGTGTGTGCTGTGTGTGTGGTGTGTGTGTGGGTGTGTGTGTGTGTGGAGTGGTGTGTGTGTGTGTGTGTGGTGTGGTGTGGTGTGTGTGGTGTGTGGGATGTGTTGTGTGTGTGATGTGTGTTGTGTGTGTGTGTGTGTGTGTGTGTGTGTGTGTGTGTGTGTGTGGTGTGGTGTGTGTGTGTGGGTGTGTGCGTGTGTGTGTGGATGGTGTGTGAGTGGTGTTGGAGTGGTGTGTTTGGGAGTGGTGTGTGTGTGATGTGCTGGAGTGGTGTGTGTTGTGGTGTGTGTGTGTGTTGAGGTGTGTGTGTGTGTGTGGTGTGTGTGTGTGTGTGTGTGGTGTGTTGTGTGTGTGTGTGTGTGTGTGTGTGTGTGTGTGTGGTGTGTGTGTGTGTGTGTGTGCGTGTGTGTGCCGTGTGTGGTGTGTGCTGTGTGTGGTGTTGTGCTGTGTGTGTGGTGTGTGTGTGTGTGTGTGATGGTGGTGTGTTGGTGTGTTGTGTTGTGTGTGTGTGTGTGTGGTGTGTGGTGTGGTGTGTGGTGTGTGTGTGTGTGGTGTGTGCAGTGGTTGTGTGTGTGTGTGTTGTGTGTGTTGTTAGCCAGCTGAGCAGTGATAAGAAGTGACTCAGCATTTTCCAAGAGCCAATAGTCATAGTGACAAGAGTTATCCCACACACCATTGTACTGCTCTCTATGGTACCTTAATCAATTGCTGACTAAAACTGATACCAAACACTGTTCTCGTCTCTGTCTCTCTCTTCTCTCTCTCTCATTTTCTTCTCCTTTCTCTCTTGTCTCTCTCTCTCTGCTCTCTCCTCTCTCCTCTCCCTGCACTCTCCTCTCTCCTCCTCATGCTCTCTCTCTCGTTCTCCATCTCTCTCTCTTCTCTCCTGTTCTCTCTCTCTACTCCGCGTCTCTCTCTCTCTCTCTCTATCTCTCATGCTCTCTCCATTCTCCGCTCTTCCTCTCTCTTCTCTCTCCTCTTCTCTTTCTCTCTCTTCTCACGAGCTCTCTCTCTCTCTATCTCTCCGTCCTCTCTCTCTCTCTCTCATTCTCACGCTCTCTCTTTATCTCTGCTCCTCTTTCTTTCTCTCTCTCACGCTCTGCTCTGCTCTCTCCTTCTCCGTCTTCTTCTGTCTCTCTCTCATTCTCACGCTCTCTCTCTCTGTCTCTCTCTCTCTCTGTCTCTCTGCTCTCTCTCTCTCCCTCTGTCATTTTCTCTTTCTCTCTCTCTTCTTTCTTTCTTTCTTTCCCTCTGTCTCTGTGTTTCTCTCTCTCCCTCTCTCTCATTTCTCACGCTCTCTCTCTCTCACTTCTCTCTTCTCTCACTCTCTCTCTCTTCGCTCTCTCTTTCTCTCTCTGCTCTCTCTCCCTCTGTCATTCTGTCTTTCTCTCTTTCTTTCTTTCTTTGTCTTTCGTTCTGTCTTGCTTTCTTTCCCTCTGTTCTCTGTCTCTACCTGCTCTCCTCTCTCTACCCCCCCCCACCCCCCCCCCCCACACACACACACACACACACAATACATACACACACAAGCTGGTCGTGATTTGATGCCTGCAGCGAAACTAACATAGCTGACAGTTAAGGACGGTCTTGGGTGGCAGGGCTCAGAAATGTTATCCTATAGCTTGACAATGATCACCTGAGGTGACACACTCAACCACAACAAGTGTTAGGTGTAGGGAGCATACACATGGAGGGAGGGAGAGAAATACAACCCATATTATGTTTATTTATTTTAACTGGGGTGTGCCTTAACTATTTGTACATCATTACAACCCTGTTATATACTGATAGACATCTGTAATGTCTTTATTCTTTTGGAACTTCTGTGAGTGTAGATGTTGCTGTTTCATTTTATGTTTTATTCCTTTTGTTAGTTATCACCTCACTTGCTTTGAAATGTTAACATAATGTTTCCCATGCCAACAAAGACCCATTGAATTGATTGAATTGAGAGAGAGAGAGAGAGAGAGAGAGAGAGAGAGAGAGAGAGAGAGAAAGTGTGTGTGTGACCATGCCTTGGTGTCCTTGACTGTCCTTTTCAAAACAAATCTATTCTACATCACACACACAGAGAGAGAGAGAGAGAGACACATTGGTTGTGAAGCACTTTGAAAGCGACAGGCTCTTTGCTGCTACTTCAACACACATCCAACTAGACAGTCTGTCTGTCTCCATCACCAATAACAGCATCTTAAGGCTAACCATAGGATCCTATGGCTCTAACGATGAACTTACCCTTAAGATGGTTTTGGGAAACCTCAAATCCAAGATGGTGTAGCAGTCAGTAGTGGTGTAGCTTTGTCTTCGTCTTGTTGTGTCTCGGGTATATTATATGTAACCGTCTGAGGAGGCTATAACAGACTTCCTCCGTTGCGACGTCCCTCTAAGGCCCTTCTGCTAGCCTGCTAGCCCCGGCCCGCTAGCTGTCTGAATCGCCGTGTCTCCAGCCCACCTACCTACTCACTGGACCCTATGATCACTCGGCTACGCATGCCTCTCTCTAATAATAATATGCATTGCCCATTGCTGTTTTGGTTAGTGATTATTGTCTTATTTCACTGTAGAGCCTCCAGCCCTGCTCAATATGCCTCAGCTAAGCCTCTTGTCCCACCTCATACGCATGCGGTGACCTCACCTGGTTTAATTTATGTCACAATACCTCTCTCTTCGTCACTCAATGCCTAGGTTTACCTCCACTGTATTCACATTCTACCCTACCTTTGTCTGTACATTATGCATTGAATGTATTCTATCGCGCTCAGAAACCTGCTCCTTTTACTCTCTGTTCCCAACGCACTAGACGATCAGTTCTTTTAGCATTTAGCCGTGTAGGTTAATCCAGGCCCTGCCTTGCCTAGCTCCACTCCCATCCCCAGGCGCTCTCATTTGTTGACTTCTGTAACCGTAAAAGCCTTGGTTTCATGCATGTTAACATTAGAAGCCTCCTCCCTAAGTTTGTTTTATTCACTGCTTTAGCACACTCCGCCAACCCGCATGCCCTAGCCGTGTCTGAATCCTGGTTTAGGAAAACCACCAAAAAGCCTGAAGTTTCCATCCCTAACTATAACATTTTCCAATAAGATAGAACTGCCAAAAGGGGTGGAGTTGCAATCTACTGCAGAGATAGCCTGCAGAGTTCTGTCCAGGTCTGTGCCTAAACAATATGAGCTTCTACTTTTAAAAATCCACCTTTCCAGAAATAAGTCTCTCATCGTTGCCGCTTGCTATAGACCACCCTCTGCCCCCAGCTGTGCTCTGAACACCATATGTGAACTGATTGCCCCCAATCTATCTTCAGAGCTCGTGCTGATAGGTGACCTAAACTGGGACATGCATAACACCCCGGTCATGCTACAATCCAAGCTTAATGCCCTTAATCTCACACAAATTATCAATGAACCTACCAGGTACAACCCCAAATCCGTAAACACGGGCAAACTCATAGATATCATCCTAACCAACCTGCCCTCCAAATACACCTCTGCTGTCTTCAATCAAGATCTCAGCGATCACTGCCTCATTGCTTGCGTCAGTTATGGGTCTGCGGTCAAATGACCAACCCTCATCACTGTCAAACGCTCCCTAAAACACTTCAGCGAGCAGGCCTTTCTAATCGACCTGGCCCGGGTATCCTGGAAGGATATTGACCTCATCCCGTCAGTAGAGGATGCCTGGTTATTCTTTGCACCCGCTACAGCAACTTGCCCATGCCTCCCCCATTTCTCTTCACCCAAATCCAGATAGCTGATGTTCTGAAAGAGCTGCAAAATCTGGTCCCCTACAAATCAGCTGGGCTAGACAATCTGGACCCTCTCTTTCTAAAATTATCAGCCACAATTATTGCAGCCGTTTTACTAGCCTGTTCAACCTCTCTTTCGTATCGTCTGAGATCCCCAAAAATTGGAAAGCTGCCGCGGTCATCCCTCTCTTTTAAAGGGGGAGACACTCTAGAACCAAACTGCTACAGACCTATATCTATCCTACCCTGCCTTTCTAAGGTCTTCGAAAGCCAAGTTAACAAACAGATCACCGACCATTTCGAATCCCATCGTACCTTCTCTGCTATGCAATCTGGTTTCAGAGCTGGTCATGGGTGCACCTCAGCCACGCTCAAGGTCCTAAACAATATCATAACCTCCATCGATAAGAGACAATACTGTGCAGCCGTATTCATAGACCTGACCAAGGCTTTCGACTCTGTCAATCACCACATTCTTATTGGCAGACTCAACAGCCTTGGTTTTTCAAATGATTGCCTCGTCTGGTTCACCAACTACTTCTCAGACAGAGTTCAGTGTGTCAAATCGGAGGGC
Organism: Salvelinus sp. IW2-2015; assembly: GCF_002910315.2. NCBI lineage: Eukaryota > Metazoa > Chordata > Actinopteri > Salmoniformes > Salmonidae > Salvelinus > Salvelinus sp. IW2-2015. The sequence continues at coordinate 32,223 of NW_019945268.1, forward strand.
CTGATGTTCGGACCTCTGGCAGTCTCAAAGGGGGTGCCACAGGGTTCAATTCTCGGGCCGACACTTTTCTCTGTATACATCAATGATGTCGCTCTTGCTGTTGGTGATTCTCTGATCAACCTCTACGCAGACGATACCATTCTATATACTTCTGGCCCTTCTTTGGACAATGTGTAAACTAACCTCCAGACGAGCTTCAATGCCATATAACACTCCTTCCTTGGCTTCCAACTGCTCTTAAATGCAAGTAAAACTAAGTGCATGCTCTTCAACCGATCCCACCAGCACCTGCCTGCCCATCCAGCATCACTACTCTGGACGGTTCTGACTTAGAATATGTGGACAACTACAAATACCTTGGTGTCTGGTTAGACTGTAAACTTTCCTTCCAGACTCACATTAATTATCTCCAATCCAAAATTAAATCTAGAATCAGCTTCCTATTTTGCAAAAAGTAATCCATGCTGCCAAACATACCCTCGTAAAACTGACTATCCTACCGATCCTTGACTTCGGCGATGTCATTTACAAAATAGCCTCCAACACTCTACTCAGCAAATTGGATGCAGTCCTTCATACTCGTCGCCAAACCCCACTGGCTCCAGGTCATCTATGAAGTCTTGCTAGTTAAGCCCCGCCTTGATCTCGCAGGCTCATGGTCACCTAGCAGCACCCACCAGTGCACGCGTCCAGCAGGATATTTTCACTGGTCACTCCAAAGCCAATTCCCCAAGTTGGCCGCCCCTTTCCTTCCAGTTCTCTGCTGCAAATGACTGGAATGAACTGAAAAAATCGCTGAAGCTGGAGACTCATATTTCTCTCACTAACTTTAAGCATCAGCTGTCAGAGCAGCTCACAGATCACGTGCACTGTACATAGCCCATCTGTAAATAGCCCATCCAACTACCTCATCCACAATACTGTTATTTTTTTTTCTCCTTTGCACACCATAATCTCTACTTGCACATTCATCATCTGCACAATATATCACGTCCAGTGTTTTTAATTGCTAATTGTATT
>NW_019945268.1:33267-45438 GCF_002910315.2 Salvelinus sp. IW2-2015
ATTTCGCCACTATGGCCTATTTATTGCCTTACCTTCCTTTTCTTACCTCATTTGCACACACTGTATATAGACTTTTTTTTCCTATTGTGTTATTGACTGTACGTTTGTTTATCCCACGTGTAACTCAGATTTGTTGTTTGTGTCGCACTGCTTTGCTTTATCTTGGCCAGGTCACAGTTGTAAATGAGAACTTGTTCTCAACTAGCCTACCTGGTTAAATAAAGGTGAAATAAAAAAAATATATATTTTTTTAAAAACACTGTGTTATTTCACCCAGGAGATATGGGATATCTAGATATCTGTCTCTCTCCATCTCTAGTAAAGGTGATATAAAAAATAAAATAAAATATAAACTGGGCCCAGGTCAAGATTTGATTTAAGGTTAGTTTATTAGTCACAGGGTCTCAGATGTAATTTTAGGTGAAATGCTTCATCTCCAAACTCCAACAGGTCAAATAATAACAACAAAAAAAATCTAAAAGTGACTGAATCAATAATAGAAATGAAAACAAATAAAAATATATATTATTATTACAGAAATGTGTGTGAAAGTTAACATGTGTGTAAGTTTTAGAACACCTACTCATTCTAAGGMTTTTCTTTATTTTTACTATTTTCTACATTGTAGAATAATAGTGAAGACATCACAACTATGAAATAACACATATGGAAGGAGGTTTTCTTTCCAGAGAAGGATTGTAACATACTCTGTTGCACGTAAACATGGCTGTCTAAGGATATAATGTCTGAGTCCGTCCAGCCAGTTGGGTTCTCAGTTCATTGCGCAGATAGGAATAAATATCTCTCCGGGAAGAAGAAGGGTGGTGGTGTCTGTTTCATGGTTAACAACTCATGGTGTGATTGTGATAACATACAGGAACTCAAATCCTTTTGTTCACCCGACCTAGAATACCTCACAATCAAATGCAGACCATATTACCTCCCAAGAGAATTATCTTCAGTTATAGTCACAGCTGTGTATATCCCCAGTCAAGTTGATACCCTCAAAGAAAATCATTGGACTTTATGCAAACTTTAAAACACACATCCTGAGGCCGCATTGATTGTAGCAATTTAACAAAGCAAATTTGAGGAAAAGGCTGCCATATCAACACATTGCTGCTAAAACACTCGGCCACTGCTACTCCAACTTCCGGGACAAGTTAGAGTAGCAAGTAACTTCCAGATTGTTTTGATCATGCGGACTGGGATATGTTCCGGGTAGCCTCCGATAACAATATTGACGATAATACTGATACGGTGACTGAGTGTATAGCAGATGTTGTACCCGCTGTGACTATTACTAAACCTACCCTAACAAGAAATCATGGATAGATGGCATTCGCACAAAACTGAAAGCGCGAACCACTGCATTTAACCATGGAAAGAGGTCTGGTAATATGGCTGAACATAAACAGTGTAGTTATTCCCTCCGTAAGACAAGCAAACAAGCAAAATGTCAGTATAGAGACAAAGTGGAGTCGCAATTCAACGGCTCAGACACGAGACGTAAGTGGCAGGGTCTACAGACTATCACGGATTACAAAGGGGAAACCAGCTATGTCATGGACACCGACATCTTTCTTCCGGACAAGCTAAACACCTTCTTCGCCCGCTTTCAGGATAACACAGTGCCACTGACGCGGCCCGCGTACCAGGTAATAACATGGCTATATACAGGAAGTACCAGGTAATAACATGCCTATATACAGGGAGACCAGGTCATAACATGGCTATATACAGGAAGTACCAGGTAATAACATGGCTATATAGAGGGAGTACCAGGTCATAACATGGCTATATACAGGAAAGTCTCAGGTAATAACATGGCTATATACAGGAAGTACCAGGTAATAACATGGCTATATACAGGTTAAGGTACAGGCCAGCCAGTAATAACACTGGCCATATACACTGCGTAACAATGTATAACTCAGAGAGAGAGAAAGAGACCTTTTAATGCCTCCCAAAAGGCAACCTACTCCCTATATAGTGCACTACTTTAGACCAGAGCCCTATGGTACCCTATTCCCTATATAGTGCACTACTTTAGACCAGAGCCCTATGGCACCCTATTCCCTATATAGCGCACTACTTTAGACCAGAGCCCTATGGAACCCTATTCCCTATATAGTGCACTACTTTAGACCAGAGCCCATGGCACCCTATTCCCTATATAGTGCACTACTTTAGACCAGAGCCCTATGGCACCCTACTCCCTATATAGTGCACTACTTTAGACCAGAGCCCTATGGAACCCTATTCCCTATGTAGTATATAGGATGCCATTTAGGACAAAGACCTTGAGCTCTGCAGTAATTCTGATTTTCATTTCTCATACCATCAATCACTATCACTGATTGGCTAGAATCCACACACCTGGTTAAACCAGTCTCTGTGTGTGTGTGTGTGTATCATGCAGGAAAGATCAACACTCACACACACACACACACACACAACACACACACACACACACACACACACACACACACACACACACACACACACACACACACACACACACACCACACACACACACACACACACACACACACACACACATCACAGGGTATAATAGAAGAGAACTAGCTTCTGACAGGCACCAGAATGACAAATCGCTCTGCTAACTTTCCCAACGACAAGAATACCAATAAGTTAAGCCTGTAGAATCACCATCAGAGTGGAGCATGACTCTGTAACGAAGCAGCTAAGCCTGTAGAAACACAGTCAGAGTGGAGCATGACCAACGAGCAGCTAAGCCTTAGACAACGTCGAGTGGAGCATGACTCTAAACGAAGCAGCAAAGCCTGTAGAAACACCGTCAGAGTGGAGCATGACTCTGCAACGAAGCAGCTAAGCCTGTAGAAACACCGTCAGAGTGGAGCATGACTCTGCAACGAAGCAGCTAAGCCTGTAGAAACACCATCAGAGTGGAGCATGACTCTACAACGAAGCAGGTAAGCCTGTAGAAACACCGTCAGAGTGGAGCATGACTCTGCAACGAAGCAGCTAAGCCTGTAGAAACACCATCAGAGTGGGCATGACTCTACAACGAAGCAGCTAAGCCTGTAGAAACACCATCAGAGTGGAGCATGACTCTACAACGAAGCAGCTAAGCCTGTAGAAACACCGTCAAGAGTGGAGCATGACTCTGCAACGAAGCAGCTAAGCCTGTAGAAACACTGTCAGAGTGGAGCTGACTCTGCAACCAAGCAGCTAAGCCTGTAGAAACACAGTCAGAGTGGAGCATGACTCTGCAACGAAGCAGCTAAGCCTGTAAAAACACCATCAGAGTGGAGCATGACTCTGCAACGAAGCAGCTAAGCCTGTAGAAACACAGTCAGAGTGGGAGCATGACTCTACAACGAAGCAGCTAAGCCTGTAGAAACACAGTCAGAGTGGAGCATGACTCTGCAACGAAGCAGCTAAGCCTGTAAAAACACCATCAGAGTGGAGCATGACTCTGCAACGAAGCAGCTAAGCCTGTAGAACACCAATCAGAGTGGAGCATGACTCTGCAACGAAGCAGCTAAGCCTGTAGAAACACCATCAGAGTGGAGCATGACTCTGCAACGAAGCAGCTAAGCCTATAGAAACACAGTTAGAGTGGAGCATGACTCTGCAACGAAGCCTGTAGTTTGTGGAAAGCTGACTAGGATCCCCCTAGGGGCAGACATGGAAAACCTCAGTAAAGAACACTCTGCATTAATCAACATCAGAGAGGATAAAGGAGAGCTGTAGGTTACAGGGACCAACTTTCTCTGAGTTTGTCAGTTTATCACAGACCATGTTGTCATGCCAACATCAGACCGTGTTTAGGACAGATGTGTTGCCGTGTCAACATTAGACCATAGCTGTGTACGAATACTCACTATTTGTGACGTATATAGTATGCTTATTGGTCATAGTATTGATATAGTCAATATGCCAAAAGTTCCCAGATGTCGTACTAAATTTGCCAATATACGAAGTATACAAACAGTGGACACTATTTCAGTGCTTTTAGGGCCCACAATGCAATTCTTCAGAAAATGGTCGTGTCTTCACAACGTTTTCAGATTTGAAGAAAATGACGGAAAATATGCAGCCGAAGTCGGAATGATAGCCGATACAAATGAATTTAACTAATTATGACAAATGTTAAGAAAATGTTGAGCAATGTAATAAAGTAATGACTTTTCAAATAAATTACGATGCACGTTATGTTTGAGAAAGGGCGGCAGGTAGCCTCGTGGTCAGAGCATTGGACTAGTAACCGAAAGGTTGCAAGATCGAATCCCCGAGCTGACAAGGTACAAATCTGTCGTTCTGCCCCTGAACAAGGCGGTTAACCCGCTGTTCCCCTGTAGACCGTCATTGAACATAAGAATTTGTTCTTAACTGACTTGCCGCTAGTTAAATAAAGGTTAAAAAAAAMAAAAATAATAAATGTTGGCTGACAATTTGTTAACTACGCTATACTTACAAACCGCATAGCATATCATTACAGCAGTATGTACCGGTATGTTAGCTAGCTACCTAACGTTAGTTGGCTACTTATACATTGAACTTGCCAGTATATTAACTATATGCTATCTATCTAACTACCCAATGTTTATTGATTTGATTATTCATGTCATTCTTAGCTAAGTGGTATAGTCGTTCAATGGACATTGTTCATTCTGGCTATCCACTCCAATTTCAGAGCCCTCTCGACTGAGTGTGKCAGAGCGCAGAATAAGTGATGAATTTACAAACTGCTCAACAGCCGATGAATACACCTGAAGTCGTAAAATGTCTAGCTAGTATTTTGTTATGCTAACAAGCTAGCAAGAGGTTGCATAGTAACAGCATCATCTTCCGGTAGACAGGTGAAGCTCTAGTACGCTCAACTGAAAGGATACCATTCAGATACAGTATACTAAAATGAACTAATAGTATGTAGTATACAGTATGTTAGAATGGGTACTCATTAAGTATGTAGTATGTTAGTATGTTAGAATGGGTACTCATTAAGTATGTAGTATACAGTATGTTAGAATGGGTACTCATTAAGTATGTAGTATACAGTATATATATGGGTACTCATTAAGTATGTAGTATACAGTATGTAGTATGGGTAACTCATTAAGTATGTAGTATACAGTATGTTAGAATGGGTACTCATTAAGTATGTAGTATACAGTATGTTAGAATGGGGTACTCATTAAGTATGTAGTATACAGTATGTTAGTATGGGTACTCATTAAGTATGTAGTATACAGTATGTTACTTTGGGTACCATTAAGTATGTAGTATACAGTATGTTAGTATGGGTACTCATTAAGTATGTAGTATACAGCATGGTAGTATAATACTCATTAAGTATGTAGTATACGTATGTTAGTATAAGTACTCATTAAGTATGTAGTATACAGTATGTTAGAATGGGTACTCATTAAGTATGTAGTATACAGTATGTTAGTATGGGTACTCATTAAGTATGTAGTATACAGTATGTTACTTTGGTACGTATTAAGTATGTAGTATACATTATGTTAGTTTGGGTACTCATTAAGTATGTAGTATACAGCATGTTAGTATAAGTACTCATTAAGTATGTAGTATACCGTATGTTAGTATAAGTACTCATTAAGTATGTAGTATATCAGTATGTTAGTATAAGTACTCATTAAGTATGTAGTATACAGTATGTTAGTATAATACTCATTAAGTATGTAGTATACACATGTTAGTATGGGTACTCATTAAGTATGTAGTATACAGTATGTTAGAATGGGTACTCATTAAGTATGTAGTATACAGTATGTTAGAATGGGTACTCATTAAGTATGTAGTATACAGTATGTTAGTATGGGTACTCATTAAGTATGTAGTATAAAGTATTTAGAATGGGTACACATTAGATGTGTTCGTGTCAACATTAGTTGTTTGTCGTTAGTCAACATAGACTTGTGTTGTCGTGTCAACATTAGACTGTTTTCGTTGTCAACATTAGACTGTGTTGTCGTGTCAACATTAGACTGTGTTGTCGTTCAACATTAGACTGTGTTGTCGTGTCAACATTAGACTGTGTTGTCGCTGTCAACATTAGACTGTGTTTGTGTGTCAACATTAATGTGTTGTCGTGTCACATTAGTCTGTGTTGTCGTGTCAACATTAGACTGTGTTGTCGTGTCAACATTAGTCTTGTTGTCGTGTCAACATTAGACTGTGTCAAATAGTCTGTTGTCGTGTCAACATTAGACTGTGTTGTCTGTGTAACATTAGACTGTGTTGTCGTGTCAACATTAGACTGTGTTGTTCGGTGTCAACATTAGACTGTGTTGTCGTGTCAACATTAGACTGTGTTGTCGTGTCAACATTAGACTGTGTTGTCGTGTCAACATTAGACTGTGTTGTCGTGTCAACATTAGACTGTACTAGACTGTGGTGTCGTGTCAACATTAGACTGTGTTGTCGTTCAACATTAGTCTGTTTGTCGTGTCAACATTAGACTGTGTTGTCGTGTCAACATTAGACTGTGTTTGTCGTGTCAACATTAGACTGTGTTGTCGTGTCAACATTAGACTGGGTTGTCGTGTCAAACATTAGTCGTGTTGTCGTGTCAACATTAGACTGTGTCTGTCGTGTCAACATTAGTCTGTTTGTCGTGTCAACATTAGACTGTGTTGTCGTGTCAACATTAGTCTGTGTTGTCGTGTCAACATTAGTCTGTGTTGTCGTGTCAACATTAGACTGTGTTGTCGTGTCAACATTAGTCTGTGTTGTCGTGTCAACATTAGACTGTGTTGTCGTGTCAACATAGTCTGTTGTCGTGTCAACATTAGACTGTGTTGTCGTGTCAACATTAGTCTGTGTTGTCGTGTCAACATTAACTGTGTTGTCGTGTCAACATTAGACTGTGTTGTCGTGCAACATTAGACTGTGTTGTCGTGTCAACATTAGACCGTGTTGCCGTGTCAACATTAGTCTGTGTTGTCGTGTCAACATTAGACTGTGTTGTCGTGTCAACATTAGACTGTGTTGCCGTGTCAACATTAGGACTGTGTTGTCGTGTCAACATTAGACTGTGTTGTCGTGTCAAACATTAGACTGTGTTGTCGTGTCAACATTATCTGTGTTGTCGTGTTCAACATTAGACTGTGTTGTCGTGTCAACATTAGACTGTGTTGTCGTGTACATTAGACTGTGTCAGATGTAAAGAGTGAAACCTAGTGGATATTTGGAGAGCTGAGGATGCAGGGACCAGAGTTTCCTTCATCCCTTCGTTCTTTCTGTCTTTCTTCTCTGTCTCTTTCAGTAAGAGGCCAGACATGCCATGTCACGTGTGCTCAGGTCGAGGTCATGGTACCACCCGTCAACTGTCTACCCACAATGCATTAGGCTGCCACGCTGTGACTTAGCTGTGATGACCTGTCCCTCTGGGCCAGGGGGATAGACAGGATGGAAATAGGGGAGACAGATATGAGAAAGGGATGGAGTGAGAAAGAGAGAGATGGAGAGAGTAGTGCAGATAGAGAAAAAGAAACAGAGCGAGAAAAGAGAGAGAGAGAAGTAGGAGAGGCTAAGAGATGGACAGTATCTACTCTGTGTGACTGACAGTCCCTTTATACTAAGAATAACTTTTTATTGAACTGTAGTTGAGTGGTGGAAAGATGTGGAGAGAAGAGAAAAGAGCGAGTGGAGAGGAGAAGAGAGAGTGGTGGAGAGGAGAAGAGAGAGTGTTGAAGAGAGTGGTGGAAAGAGAAGAGAGAGTGGTGGAGAGGAGAAGAGAGAGTGGTGAAGAGAGTGGTGGAGAAGAGAAGAGAGAGTGGTGGAGAGGAGAAGAGAGAGAGGTGGAGAGGAGAAGGAGAGTGGTGAAGAGAGTGGTGAGAGGAGAAGAGAGTGGTGGGAGAGGAGAAGAGAAGAGAGAGTGTGGAGAGGAGAGAGAGAGGTGGCAGAGGAGAAGAGAGAGGTGGAGAGGAGAAGAGAGAGTGGTGGAGAAGAGAAGAGAGAGTGGTGGAGAGGAGAAGAGAGAGTGGTGGAGAGGAGAAGAGAGAGTGGTGGAGAGGAGAAGAAAGAGTGATGGAGAGGAGAAGAGAGTGTGGAGAGGAGAGAGAAAGGTGGAGAGGAGAAGAGAGAGGTGGAGAGGAGAAGAGAGAGTGGTGGAGAAGAGAAAGAGAGTGGTGGAGAGGAGAAGAGAGAGGTGGGAGAGAAGAGAGAGTGGTGGGAGAGGAGAAGAGAGAGTGATGGAGAGGAGAAGAGAGTGGTGGAGAGGAGAAGAGAAAGGTGGAGAGGAGAAGAGAGAGGTGGAGAGGAGAAGAGAGGTGGAGAGGGAGGAAGAGAGAGGGGTGGAGAGGAGAGAGAGAGAGGTGGAGAGGAGAAGAGAGTGGTGGAGAGGAGAAGAGAGTGGTGGAGAGGAGAAGAGAGAGTGGTGGAGATGAGAAGAGAGAGGTGGAGAGGAGAAGAGAGTGGTGGAGAGGAGAAAGAGAGGTGGAGAGGAAGCAGAGTGGTGGTGGAGAGGAGAAGAGAGAGGGTGGAGGGAGCAAGAGAGATGGGAGATGGCGAGAGGACGAGAGGAGAAGAGGAGAGGTGGAGGGAGAAGAGAAGAGAGAGGTGGAGAGGAGAAGAAGAGGTGGAGAGAGAAGAGAGAGGTGGAGAGGAGAAAAGAGAGTGGTGGAGAAGAGAAAGAGAGATGGGGAGAGGCAGAGAGAGAGTGGTGGAGAGGAGAAGATTAGGAGAGTGGTGGAGAGGAGAGAGAGAGTGAGAGAGGAGAAGAGAAGTGGTGGAGAGGAGAAGAGAAGGTGGAGAGGAGAAGAGAGAGTGGAGAGGAGAAGAGAGGTGGAGAGAGAAGAGAGGGTGAGAGAGGAGAAGAGAGCGTGGTGGAGAGGAGAAGAGAGAGGTGGAGAGGAGAAGAGAGAGTTGTGAGAGGAGAAAGAGAGAGGTGGAGAGGAGAAGAGAGAGTGGTGGAGAAGGAGAAGAGAGTGGTGAGAGGAGAAGAGAGTGTGGAGAGGAGAAAGAGAGTGGTGCGAGAGAGAAGAGAGAGGTGGAGAGGAGAAGAGAGTGGTGCGAGAGGAGAAGAGAGTGGTGGAGAGGAGAAGAGAAGGTGGAGATGAGAAGAGAGAGGTGGAGACGGAGAAGAGAGTGGTGGAGAGGGAAAAGAGAGGTGGAGAGGAGAAGAGAATGGTGAAGAAGAGAGGGTGGAGAGGAGAAAGAGAGTGGTGAGAAGAGAGAGAGAGGTGAGAGGAGAAGAGAGAGGGTGGAGAGCAGAAGAGAGTGGTGGAGAGGAGAAGAAAGAGTGGTGGAGAGGCAGAAGAGATGTGGTGGAGAGGAGAAGAGAGAAGTGGTGGAGAGGAGAAGAGGGAAGTGGTGAAGAGGAGAAAGAGAGTGGTGAAGAGGAGAAAGAGAGGGAGAGTGGAGAATGAGAGGGGTGAGGAGAGAGAGAGTGGTGAGAGGAGAAGAGCAGTGGTGGAGAGAGAAGAGAGAGGTGAGAGAGAAAGAGAGGTGCGAGAGGAGAAGAGAAGTGGTGGAGAGGAGAAGAGAGGGTGGAGAGGAGAAGAGAGAGTGTGAAGGAGAAAGAGACGTGGTGAGAGAGAAGAGAGAGTGGAGAGAGAGAGAGAGGGTGGAGAGGGAGAAGAGAGTGGTGGAGAGGAAGAAAAGAGGTAGAGAGGAGAAGAGAGTGGTGAGAGGAGAAGAGAGTGGAGGAGAAGAGAGTGTGAGAGAGAGAAGAGGTGGAGGAGAAGAGGAGAGTGGTCGGAGAGGAGAAGAGAGTGGTGGAGAGGAGAAGAGAGAATGGTGGAGATGAGAAGAAGAGGTGGAGAGAGAAGAGAGTGGGTGAGAGGAGAAAAGAGAGCTGGAGAGGAAAGAGAGATTGGTAGCGAGGAGGGAGAAGACAGGGGTGGAGAGGAGTAAGAGAATGGTGGAGATGGCAAGAGAGAGGTGGAGAGAGAAGAGAGAGAGAGGTGGGAGAGGAGAGACAGAAGGGTGGAGAGAGAAGAGAGAGGTGAGAGGAGAAGAGAGAGTGAGAGGAGAAGAGAGAGGTGGGTGAAGGAGAGAGGGTGGAGAGGAGAAGAGAGAGTGGAGAGAGAAGAGATCAGGGAGAGGAGAGAGAGAGGAGAGGAAAGAGGAGAGGAGACGGAGAGAGAGGAGAGAGAGGAGAGGGAGGAGAGAAGAGAGAGAGGAGAGGAGAGGAGAGAGAGAGAGAGAGGAGAGAGGAGAGAGAGGAGAGGCAGAGGAGAGGGAGAGGTAATAAGAGAGAGAGAAGAGAGGAGAGACAGTGACCATGTTAACATGCAACACAGTATTCATATTCATATCCTGCTTCAGGTCTTATCCGGGATAAGCTGCTACATGCACCTTTCATATCCCTTTCATAAGTATCCCTGTATCCATGAATAAACAGAATATTCCTCATTGAAGTTCATATGGGTTAAATGGAATAGTAACTAAAACAGGGACACTGACTGTAGTGGAATAGTAACTAAAACAGGGACACTGACTGTAGTGGAATAGTAACTAAAACAGGGACACTGTAGTGGAATAGTAACTAAAACAYGGACACTGTAGTGGAATAGTAACTAAACAGGGACACTGACGGTAGGCCTACAGTATAACCTCTCACATGTAATATAATATTAACTAATGCAGAACTGTACATTTCTTGCAGTGAAATTATACAACAATAATGTTGATTTTGTCCTGGCAACAGGAAGTGGAGAATTATATAGCCGCCGTGCTTCTACACCTGCATTGTTTGCTGTTTGGGGTTTTAGGCTGGGTTTCTGTACAGCACTTTGAGATATRAGCTGATGTACGAAGGGCTATATAAAATACATTTGATTTGATTTTGATTTGAGAAATTTATGATTTATTTACTTCAGCAGCTCTTGAGAAGATGTGAGCGGGCGTGTAATGTGTTATCTTCGACACTGTTATGCAAGCAGACAGTATTCCCACCACATCAGATATGCACCCAAGACCYACTGAAGWCTTAAAACCGGTCAAACGGATAAGATTTTGGACATTTATTCACAGGATCAATCTTTCCACTGTTTTGGATGTTATTGAGTTTTCTCCCCGGTCCCTAAAGGAAAAAGACAACTTTAGCTGTGTTAAACTAGATTAATAATGCATTAATTCTATCAATGTAAGACATTATTCTGCTGAGCACTAGTTTATTTAGTCTTCTGGGGAAACAAGTTATGACAGAAGAGAAGCTGTATGTATCTAGCTATAGTTGACGAGAGAGATTAACTAGATTAAATAATGCATTATTCTATCAATGGTAAGACATTATTGCTGAGCACATAGTTATTTAGTCTTCTGGGGAAAAGTTAATGACAGAAGAGAGCTGTATGTATTAGCTATAGTTGAACAAACAAATGTTACAAATTATAAAATGGCCTATCATGTCAGAATTATAATATGGTATCAAGAGATTATAAAGTTCAGAATTGATTATATATGGCTATCAAATGCTACAAATTATAATATGGCCTACAAAGCCTACAAATTATAATATGGCCTAGCAAAGCTACCCCTATAAAAGGCTACAATTATAATATGGCTATCAAATGTCATAAATTATAATATGGCTATCAAATGTCAGAAATTATAATATGCCTCAAATTATATATTGGCTACCAAATGCCTACAATTATATATGGCCTATCAAATGTCATGAAATTATAATTTGCCTACAAATGCCTACCAAATTATAATATGGCTATCAATCTGAAATTATAAGCAGAACTTGTCTAAATTAGGGGTGAAAGTAGCCAGTAGGATATCATAGTAAATTAATTAAGTAGCTAATATTATGGGTGGATGAATGCGCCTAGCCTACTTTCTGAAGTGATTTGTTCAACAATCAGATGAAAACATCGTCACCCATGATATGTGAAACCAGCGCAGACGTGTAAACAACAGTAAATGGATTACACGTTGACATGCCACAGTATCCCGTCTAACATCAGTATTTCCCAAGCATCTTACCCGGGTTTCACATAGCTTTTACAGGTTATTGTAATCATGGATATGATGTTTATATGCGTCTACTAAAAACAGAATACATTGAGAATCCTGTATATAAGGATGTGTTGTATGTGGTGGCTGTTAACCAACCGATGGCCTAAATAGAAGCTGTTTTCAATCTCTCGTCCCGCTTTGATGCACCTGTACTGACTCAGTTTCTGGATGATAGCGGGGTGA
>NW_019945268.1:48053-51681 GCF_002910315.2 Salvelinus sp. IW2-2015
ACAAACAAATGTCTACCAAATTATAATAATGGCTACCAAATGTCAGAAATTATAAAAATGCCTATCAAATGTCAGAAATTATAATATGGCCTATCAAAATGTCCAGAAATTATATATGGCCTATCAAATGTCTACCAAATTATAATATGGCCTATCAAATGTCAAAATTATAATATGGCCTATCAAATTCAAAAATTCATAATATGGCCTATCAAATGTCAGAATATAATATGGCTATCAAATGTCAGAAATTAAATATGGCCTAAAATGCCTACAATTATAATATGGCCTACCAAATGTCTACCAAATTATAATATGGCCTATCAAATGTCAGAAATTATTGTAAATTATGGCCTACCAAATTCCTTCCAAATTCATTAATATGGGCCTACCAACAAGTAGTGGCTCGGGTGGTTATTTCATGGTCAGATTTGCCAAAAGGAGGGTGGAGGAGGACCTTGTATGCATCGCGGAAGTTAGAGTAGCAGGGTTCGAGTGTGTTACTCGCTCGTGTACTGCAATCGATATGCTGATAGAGTTTAGGTAGCCTTGTTCTTAGATTAGCTTTGTTAAAATCCCCAGCTACAATAAATGCAGCTTTAGGATGTAGTGTTTCCAGTTTGCATAGAGTCCAGTGAAGTTCCTTGATGGCCGTCTTGGTATCCACCTGCGGGGGAAAATACACGGCTGTGACGATAACCAAGGAGAGTTCTCTTGGGAGATAATACGGTCAGCAATTGATTGTGAGGAATTCTCGGTCAGTTGAACAAAAGGACTTGAGTTCCTGTATGTTGTTACGATTACACCATGAGTCGTTAATCATGAAACATACACCCCCGCCCTTCTTCTTACCAGAGAGATGTTTGTTCCTGTCGGTGCGATGCACTGAAAATCCTGTTGGCTGTACGGACTCCGACAGCTAGCCATGTCTCCGTGAAACCAGAGTATGTTACAATCCCGGATATCTCTTTTGGAAGCAACTCTTGCCTTAATCTCGTTGACTTTGTTAACTAGGAACTGGACATTAGCGAGTAATATGCTTGGAAGCGGTGGGTGGTGTGTGCGCATCCGAAGCCTCACTAGAAGACCGCTCCGGCACCCTCTCCTCAGACGGCGTTGTTTTGGGTCGGCCTCTGGAATCAGTTCAAATGCCCCGGGTGGTGTTGACAAAGGATCCACTTTGGGAAAGTTGTATTCCTGGTCGTAGTGCTGGTTGTGCTGGTAAGTTGACATCTCTCTAATATCCAATAGTTATTCCCGGCTGTATGTAATAACACTTAAGATTTTCTGAGCTAACAACAATGTAAGAAATAATACATTAAAAAAAACTAAATTCTGCACAGTTTCCTAAGAACTAGAAGCGAAGCTGCCATTTCTATCGCCGCCATCTTGCTGTATAACAGGATGTTGGTGTGCATGTAAACCTATAACAGGATGTTGGTGTGCATGTAAACCTATAACAGGATGTTGGTGTGCATGTAAACCTNCAAGTAGTGGCTCGGGTGGTTATTTCATGGTCAGATTTGCCAAAAGGAGGGTGGAGGAGGACCTTGTATGCATCGCGGAAGTTAGAGTAGCAGGGGTCGAGTGTGTTACTCGCTCGTGTACTGCAATCGATATGCTGATAGAATTTAGATAGCCTTGTTCTTAGATTAGCTTTGTTAAAATCCACAGCTACAATAAATGCAGCTTTAGGATATATGGTTTCCAGTTTGCATAAAGTCCAGTGAAGGTCCTTGATGGCCGTCTTGGTATCCACCTGCGGGGGAAAATACACGGCTGTGACGATAACCAAGGAGAGTTCTCTTGGGAGATAATAATTGATTGTGAGGAATTCTCGGTCAGTTGAACAAAAGGACTTGAGTTATTGTATGTTGTTACGATTACACCATGAGTCGTTAATCATGAAACATACACCCCCGCCCTTCTTCTTACCAGAGAGATGTTTGTTCCTGTCGGAGCGATGCACTGAAAATCCTGTTAGCTGTACGGATTCCGACAGCTAGCCATGTCTCCGTGAAACCAGAGTATGTTACAATCCCGGATATCTCTTTTGGAAGCAACTCTTGCCTTAATCTCGTCGACTTTGTTAACTAAGCACTGGACATTAGCGAGTAATATACCCGGAAGCGGTGGGTGGTATGCGCGCATCCGAAGCCTCACTAGAAGACCGCTCCGGCACCCTCTCCTCCGATGCCCTGGGAGGTGCAGACAAAGGATCCGCTTTGGGAAAGTTGTATTCCTGGTCGTAGTGCTGGTTGTGCTGGTAAGTTGACATCTCTCTAATATCCAATAGTTATTGCCGGCTGTATGTAATAACACTTAAGATTTTCTGAGCTAACAACAATGTAAGAAATAAGACATTAAAAAAAACTAAATTCTGCACAGTTTCCTAAGGACTAGAAGCGAAGCTGCCATTTCTATCGGCGCCATCTTGCTGTTTAACAGGATGTTGGTGTGCATGTAAACCTGTAACAGGATGTTGGTGTACATGTAAACCTGGAACAGGATGTTGGTGTGTATGTAAACCTATAACAGGATGTTGGTGTGCATGTAAACCTTTGGCCTATAAGACAGGAGATGTTAGTAATGCATGCTAAACCTCTAACAGGATCGTTGGTGTGCATGTAAACCTGTAACAGGATGTTGGTGTGCATGTAAACCTGTAACAGGATGTTGGTGTCATGTAAACTATAACAGGATGTTGGTGTGCATGTAAACCTATAACAGGATGTTGGTGTGCATGTAACCTATAACAGGATTGTTTGTGTGTGGCATGTAATGAGCCTATAACAGCAGTGTGTGTGCATGTAAACCTTAAACAGGATGTTGGTGTGCATGTAAACCTATACACAGGATGTTGGTGTATCATGTAAACCTATAACAGGATGTTGGTGTGCATGTAAACTCTATAACAGGATGTGGTGTGCATGTAGTACTGTAACAGGAGTTGGTGTGTCGTAACCTTAACAGGATGTTGGTGTGCATGTAAACCTATTAACAGGATGTTGGTGTGCATGTAAACCTTAACAGGATGTTGGTGTGCATGTAAACCTGTAACAGGATGTTGGTGTGCATGTAAACCTTACAGGATGTGGTGTCATGTAAACCTATAACAGATGTTGGTGTGATGTAAACCTGTAACAGGATGTTGGTGTGCATGTAAACCTATAACAGATGTTGGTGTGCATGTAAACCTATAACAGGATGTTGGTGTGCATGTAAACATTAACAGGATGTTGGTGTGCATGTAACAACTGTAACAGGATGTTTTGGTGTCATTGTAAACTATAAAGGATGTTGGTGTATGTAAACCTGTAACAGGATGTATTGGTTACGCATGTAAACCTATAACAGGATGTTGGTGTGTAATGTAAACCTTAACAGGATGTTGGTGTGCATGTAAACCATAACAGGTTGTTGGTGTGCATGTAAACCTATAACAGGATGTTGGTGTGCATGTAAACCTATAACAGGATGTTGGTGTGCATGTAAACTCTAATACAGGATGTCTTGGTGTGCATGTAAACCTATACAAGGATGTGTTGGTTGTACATGTAAACCTATAACAGGATGATTGGTGTGCAGTAAAACCTATAACAGGATGTTGGTGGTGCATGTAACCTGT
>NW_019945268.1:55301-64768 GCF_002910315.2 Salvelinus sp. IW2-2015
GTTTGCCATAGAGTCCAGTTGAAGTTCCTGTGATGGCCGTCTTGGTAATCTCGACCTGCGGCCGGGGGAAATACACGCGTAGTGTGACGATAACCAAGGAGAGTTTCTCTTGGGAGATAATAGGTCAGCAATTGATTGTGATGAAATTCTCGGTAGTTGAACAAAAAGGACTTGAGTTCCTATATGTTGTTACATACACCATGAGTCGTTAATCATGAAACAACACCCCCGCCCTTCTTCTTACCAGAGAGATGTTTGTTCTTGTCGGTGCGATGCACTGAAAATCCTGTGCTGTACGGATCCGACAGCTAGCCATGTCTCCGTGAAACCAGAGTATGTTACAATCCCGGATATCTCTTTTGAAGCAACTCTTGCCTTAATCTCGTTGACTTTGTTAACTAGGAACTGGACATTAGGAGTAATATGCTTGGAAGCGGGGTGGTGTGTGCGGCATCCGAAGCCTCACTAGAAGACCGCTCCGCACCCTCTCCTCAGACGCGTTGTTTGTGGTCGGCCTCTGAATCAGTTCAAATGCCCGCGGTGTGTTGACAAAGGATCCACTTTGGAAAGTTGTATTCCTGGTCGGTAGTGCTGGTTGTGCTGGTAAGTTGACATCTCTCTAATATCCAAAGTTATTCCGGCTGTATGTAATAACACTTAAGATTTTCTGACGTAACAACAATGTAAGAAATAATACATTAAAAAAACTAAATTCTGCACAGTTTCTAGAACTAGAAGCGAAGCTGCCATTTCTATCGCGCCATCTTGCTGTTATAACAGGATGTTGGGTTGCATTGTAAACCGTATAACAGGATGTTGTGTGTGCATGTAAACCTATAACAGGATTTGGTGTGCATGTAAACCTGTAACAGGATGTTGGTGGCATGTAAACCTTAACAGGATGTTGGTGTGCTATGTAAACCGTATAACAGGATTTGTGTGTTGCATGTAAACCTGTAACAGGATGTTGGTGTGCAGAAACCTTAACAGGATGTTGTGTGCATGTAAACCTTAAACAGGATGTTGGTGTGCATGTAAACCTGTAACAGGATGTTGGTGTGCATGTAACCTGTAAACAGGATGTGTGTTGCATGTAAACCTGTAACAGGATGTTGGTGTGCATGTAAACCTATAACAGGATGTGGTGTGCATGTAAACCTATAACAGGATGTTGGTGTGCATGTAAACCTATAACAGGATGTTGGTGTCATGTAAACCTGTAACAGGATGTTGGTGTGCATGTAAACCTATAACAGGATGTTGGTGTGCATGTAAACTGTTAACAGGATGTTGGTTGCATGTAAACTGTAACAGGATGTTGGTGTGCATGAAACCTGTAACAGGATGTTGGGTGTGCATGTAAACCTGTACAGTATGTTGCTTGAACTATCAGATGTGTGCATAAAACCTTATAACAGGATGTTGGTGTGCATGTAAACCTATAACAGGATGTTGGTGTGCATGTAAACGTGGTCAGTGTTGTGACAGCCCTCTAGAAATCCTTTTCCATTAAACGTGCGCTTGTCCTCCCAAGCTGGGTAAATAAATATATCCCCAGCCTTTAGTTCCACCTTGAAGTCCCCTGTAGAGTTGAACCTTGAACCTGCTCCAACATGATCTATTATAACCAGTCTCTCCATGCTGCTGACTCCAACATGATCTAGTCTCTCTCTCAGTGATCAGCTGCTGTGGTTGGCTGTTAGGACATTCTATGACACAGCCATCAACTTAACTGGCAGCACCTTGAGGTTGACCTGTCTCTCTCCTCTGGTCTCTCTCCTCTGGTCTATCTCCTCTTGTCTCTCTCCCCTCCTCTCCCCTTTACTCCCCTTCTCTCCTCTCCTCTCCCCTCCTCTCCTCTCCCCTCGTCTCTCTCCAATCGTCTCTCTCCAATCGTCTCATCTTTCGTTTCTCTGCCCTCGTCTCTCGTCTCTCTGCCCTGTGTGAGCCAGTAGAGGGATTGTTGATTGATCTCCCATGGGAAATCTGTGCTGATCACACACACTACACAATATCACACACACGCACACTATAACACAAACGCACACTATCACACACATGCACAATTTCCACGATAGCTTAGGTTTACCTAACCGTATAATCTTGTCTCTTCCAATGGTCCCGCCGAGTCTCATGCAAGTCCTACGCAGCGTGCGTTTCAACTTAAAAAAAAACAATGAATGTAACCTCCACCCCTTCCCTATTCTATAATCAAACGCCATTACAACAAACCCGCCTAGCTACTCTCGGACAGGGTTGAGACGGAGGGGAAAGAAACCAACCACCCCACCAATGGTCCGCATTACAACTGCCTACTGGTAAACCGGCGCCTGCACCCAGCAGCGACAAAAACAGACTAACAAGCCTCTAGAAGAGCCTTAGTATACAAGGCCGCCGACAGCGAGTAACAGGCTCTACCCACGCAGCCCAGTGGCCGTTGGGATCGGTCACCCGCCAGCAAAACAAAGAGACAATCAACAAGCTACGACCCGAGGAGGACTGAAGGACGTTTGGCTCTGACGATGAAGACCGTGCTAGATCATGATTCATTCCTCCCCGCACTCTGTGCAAATCACCAAGGTCTCCTCACTCCTGAAAACTAGACGGGAACAATGGATAGAAACAGAGGGATCAGCAGACATTAAAACCACTTATCACATGACAAGAAAGAAACTTCCAGGATAGATAGATTACTAGACCAAATAAATAAAGGATTGATGACCATACTAGCCAGGAAGTGATCCTCCTCAAAACAACAACGGTTCTATAAAAGGTGAACGAAAAATTCAAAAAGGACATGGTCCTACGTGTCGGTTACCAATATGTGAGTTAAAGGTAGTGTCTCACATTCGATCACTGAGGAGAAAGACTAGCCAAGTGAGCGTAAAGAGGCATAACCAATGCTCGGGTCGGCGAGGTGCTCGGCTGGGACCTCACCCCTACACTATGTCGTCATGAGGCTTCACCGGTACAATTTCCCTTGTGTTTCCGAGAGGAAATGGCCCATGCATTCGTCCAGTTTGCACATGAAACAACCCCTCTCAGCTCGCCCGAGTTTCTATTCGCAATCAGCACTTCAGGAACAGCCGACCAGCGAACTCCCGCCGCCCTAAGAAGTGGGGACCCAAAAAGTGCAAATAACATAGATCGAATCAGTGAGACTTCAGTAGGTATCTCAACGGCGCTCACCCCCAGCAGCAATCCGGCCAGCAACGGGACTTTCTACAATAGAGCTCTGGCTTATTAACCACGGAAGCCTGGAGTGACATGAACGAAAATGTCGCGTGAGACAAGCAACCCGCAATAGCACGCAAAGCCCTGCCCGGTTTGGAGTGAGTTCTCCAGGTTCGCCTGTCTCCGCCATTATGTCCCGAGCAGTGGCGCAAAATACCTGCCCTCCGACGTGCCCCTGAACTAACAGACCTCCTGACCGTCGGAGGTCACCGCGGCCGGAATTCGGTGAAGATGCGAGCAGCCGGAAGTCGACCCACGCAGTGGCCAGAATCCGATCCCCGGAGGGATGTTGAGGCGTCTAGAAACAGCGGAAAGCTCTACTTCCACCCACCGAGCTCGGTTTATACCAGGTACGAAATCCTATCGTCCGTTTCTTATCCACGAGACCCTGCGAGGGCCAATCACGATGTCAAACACGGCGAGAAGGCACCTCATCGCGCGACTGTCGAATGACAATAGCGTAGCGAGCCCTCTGAACTCGCAGACAGCAAGAGTGATCCCCCCGCCTGAAAATCCCCCCCGCCCGAAAAGAAGCGAATCTCATTTCCTTAACCTCAGGCTGAACGGTCCGCCTCAGCAAAGCGCACGGCTAAACGACCGGTTCCGCACACACGTCGGAGGCTCGGTCGAGCGAACTCGCCGTCAGTGAAACTCTATAGAAAGTAATCTTATGTGATCGATCACCTTGACATAAGGCGAAGCCACGTGGCGGCACATGGAAGCTCGGACTGTCCCAACCCCTGAACAACATCTCAGTCAAAAATCACAACCGCACTATGCAATCTAGAGCATCGTATATTAACGTTGCATAAATACCATCGTTCAACCAGACGTAAAGAACCACTCAGCCCCCCTTGCTCCCGCAAGTAGCCTGTGCGGCAACAAACATCCCAGAGCGCGAAAACCAAGCAGTATAAGACCGCATTACATAAATCTGTCCGCGATCCGGAGAGGCTCATACTCTCTCTTGAGTGGATGTTGGGCTGGGATAAGAAAGCAACACACATATACCCACTTGCGGCCTGAACGAACCCCATAGCGACGCGCCACCACATGCAAAGATGGCTGACCCACGAGAGGAACAGCACTCCGCGAAACGGATGAGAATCGTGTGGGATTATAACGTAATGTTAAACACGGAATGCAGCCCTACGGGAATGAAAAAAGAAAGCCACAACCGCCAAGGGGAAGCTATGTCTGGGAAGCACGTAGCACGATAGACTTCTTAGAAGGACCTGTCACAATATGAAAATCGCCGAAGACACTCCGAGCTCCGCGCCAGATTAACTCCAGAAACGCGCACTAATGCTAAGCCGCAAGAGGCGAACGACGCAAGCGAACAATGATCACTGCAGATCTCGTGGCCTCCATGGGTTCGATCACACGTTGCTCCCCATGTGACGCTGCACGCAGAACCAATTCCGGCCTCGTGTCTGCGGCAGCATGCTGACCGAGCAGGCAAAACTCCCACTGCGTCACGTTTTTGGTACCTGGTCATATCCCATTATGTCTCCTGGAGTCTTTCCCGTCGTGCTGGGAATTGCGGATGTACTTGCCACGAGGATTCATAGTTGCCGATGGTGCATTGAGAAAACGAGGAATAGGTCAGATTCCCCTATACCCGAGACAAAATCAAACACAACACATGAATGTAGAATCATCCGGACTAGAATGTACTCAAATAATCCATAAGAACCGAACACAGAAACTGAACATACCTCCATTGGATATACAGTCTAGAGAGAAACGATCTGGGAACGCGACCACAGGTCTAGACAGGTCGCAAATAATCAAACGGCCCGAAAACACAGGCCGTCAAGCTACCATAAACACCTGCTACACACAGCCAGCATTCGAGAAGGCAAAAGAACACGAAACAGAGAACAGGAAACAACCGACACAAGAGACAGACGGCAAAACACTCAACCCAGATCAAAACCAGAACCCGAAACGAAAACACAGACAGGGGCAAAACAACCAGACAGGCGTAAGCAAAACTACCGACAGCTCTATCAGAGAAGCCAAAGAAATACACAGACCCCGGTGTGAACAGAATAAATGAAGGTCGTTAGGAAATGACAGAACCCCTGGAGCAAGAGAAACGCGAACAGATAAGAGAAGAGAGCGGAGAAGAGGACGAAGCCCAGCGGAAGGAGGAAGAGAGAACGGATCAGAAAGAGGAGAACAGAACTCATAAGACAGCAGAGGAAGCAACAGGGACAAACATGAATGATCAAAGAGAAACATGCAGACCTGACAAGAGAAAGCCAAAGGCAGTGCGACACAAACAACATTACACAAC
The DNA here is from genome assembly GCF_002910315.2 of Salvelinus sp. IW2-2015. Taxonomy (NCBI): domain Eukaryota; kingdom Metazoa; phylum Chordata; class Actinopteri; order Salmoniformes; family Salmonidae; genus Salvelinus; species Salvelinus sp. IW2-2015. Next base: position 60,838 of record NW_019945268.1, read on the forward strand.
AACGTCAGTCAAGGGCACGTGCGTAAGTTCCACATTGTGATAATGAAACTCACAAAAAACAATAAACACGAAACGTGAAGCAAATGCATCTCACAGGCAACTACAAAAAAACAAGACTCCACACAAAACGTGAGAAAAAAAAAGGGCTGCCTAAATTATGATCCCATTCCAGAGACAACGATAGACCAGCTGCCTCGGATTGTGAAACACATACCAGCAACATAAATCAAAACTAGAGTTACCCACCTGTCACACCCTGAGTCCACTGAGACAAACAGTGTGTACCCGGCGCTCAGCCTTTCTCCGGTCCAGCCCGAGGCATCGATTAATCAAAAAGAAAAACTGTATCACATTAAAATCGGGCAGCCTGTGATCCCTGCCCCACCATCTCCCATTGTATGGACACTGTCCACCTCACTCCACTGCTTCCCTGCTTGACTTTCTTAAATCCTTAATAACAACATATTTTGGCTTGTTTAACACTTTTTTGTGGTTACTACATGATGCCATAATGTGTTATTTCATACGTTTTGATTCTTCACTTTATTTTACAATGTAGATAATGGTAAAAAAACAACAAAAAAAAAAAGCTTGAATAGTAGGGTTCCAAACTTATCGACTGCTACTTATACTTTAACATTTGACTAAATCCTGGTTTCATATGGAATGTTGTTAAGATCGAAAACATAGCCTAGTCTCAAACGTTCATGCTTCAAAGTCAAAAATACAATGTTTTACCTATCCGCACTTTGAAGTCAATCTGATGGGGTGCAAAACACGTGGGGTGTTCTTTACTGAGGATGTATGAGGTGTTCTTACATTGAGGAGTGATTAGATCGTTTCTTATACCTGAGATGATGAAGGTGTTTCTTTACATAAGGCTAGGAGTGTTTCTTTACGTGAGGAGTGATGAGGTGTTCTTTACGTGAGAGTGATGATGTTTTCTTAGTGAGGAGTGTGAGGTGTTTTCTTTACGTGAGAGTGATGAGGTGTTTCTTTACGGAAGGATAAAGGTGTTTCTTACATATGGATGATGAGTGTTTCTTACATGAAGAGTATGAGTGTAATCTCTTACATCGAGAGTGATAGTGTTCTTTACGTGAGATGATGAGGTTCTTACGTGAGAGTGATGACGTGTTTCTTACCATGAGTATTATGTATTTTCTTCGTGAGAGTATGAGTGTTTCTGTACGTAGGAGTGATGAGGGTTTCTTTACGTAAGGATTGATAGGTGTTCTTACGTTCGAGGTAGTGTATGTTCTTTACATGAGGATATAGAGGTGTGCTTTACGATGAGGATGAGAGGTGTTCTATTACGTGAGAGTGATAGTAGTTTCTTACGTGAGGAGTATGGGTTTTTCTTTATTGAGGAGTGATGAGTGTTTCTTTACGTGAGGAGTGATGAGGTTTTCCTTTACGTAGATGATCGAGTGTTCTTTACATGAGAGTGATGAAGGTGTTTCTTTACAATTGAGGAGTGATGAGTGATCTTTACGTGAGGTTATAGGCGTTCTTAATAGATGATGAGGTGTTTCTTTACATAGGAGTTGAGTGTTTCTACGTGAGACTTTATAGGTGTTGCTTTACATGAGAGTTCTATGTGTTTCTGTACTAGGAAGGGGGACGAATGAGGAGGAGGAAGAAGGATGGGGGTTTGACTCACCACTCTACCCCACTGATAAAAATATTGTGAACCAGTAGGTAAGTAGACAATGCTATAAGTTCTGTTAGACCATAATGTACTGTAATCATAGTAATGTAGACTATAAAGGTATGTAGTTCATAAGTAATGTAGACCATAAGGTAATGTAGACTATAAGTTCTGAGACCATAATGTACCTTAGACATAAGTAATGTTAGACCATAAGGTAATCGTAGACCATAAGGTAAATGTGGCTATAAATGTTCTTAGATCATAAGTAAATGTAGACGATAGGTACTGTAGATCATAAGTAATGTAGACTATAAGGTATGCTGACCTAGAAGTACTGTAGACTTAAGGTCTGTGACTCAAGATATTGAGCTATTAAGGTACTGTAGACATAAGTTACTGTAGACTTTAAGATACTTGTGACTATAAGTACTGTAGACTAAGGTAGTAGAACTATTAGGTACTGTAGACTATAAGGCTACGTAGACTACAAATCACTGTAGGACTATAAGATACGGTTAGATATAACGTACTGCTACACTATTAGGTACGTAGATATAGGTACTGTTAATAGACTAAAGATATGTAACTATAGTAATGAGACATCAAGTACTGTAGACTACAAGATACGTAGACTTCAAGCATACGGATGATAGACTTTAAGGTACTGTAGACTCATTAGGGTTACTTGTAGCTATAGTTACTGTTAGACTATAAGAATACTTGAAGACTATTATTACTGTAGACTATAAGGTACTGTAGTCTCTATTTAAGATTACTGTAGACTCATAGTACTGTGAGACGACAAACGATACTTAGACTACTCAAGATACTGTAGACTATAGGTTACTGTAAGACATTATACGTAACTATAAGTACTGTAGACTATAAGATACTTAGATTAAAGGGTAATGTAGACTTATAAGGTACGGACCATTAGTATGTGACTATAAGTAATGTAGACCTATAACACGGTACTGCAGCCATTAGGTATTAAGACTATAAGGTACATGTACGACCATCCGGTATGCAGACTATAAGTACGTAGACCATTAGGTAAATGCAGCGCTATAATAATGAGACTATCAGATACTGTAGCACTATTGTTTAAATGTAAGACTATAAGGGTTCTGTAGACTGTAATGGTCTGTAGACTTACTAAGGTAATGTAGAATATTAGTCGCGGCGGCGGGGCAGCCTACTGTTGACATAGGTAATGTAGACTATACGTAATGTCAGCCTTAAACGTATTGTAGACCATTAGGTAATGTAGACATACGTACTTGTTAGACCATAAGTTTCTGTAGACTATAAGGTAAGTAGGACCATTAGGCAATTAGCTAGACTATACGTAATGTAGATATTATTACTGTAGACACAGAAGTAATGTAACTATAAGGTAGGTAACTTAAGTAAGCTAGACTTAAGTACTGTAGACATACTTTCTGTATATTCAGTAAATGCTAGCACTATACAGAATGTAACTATTAGTTACGTCAGAGCATTAGGTAAATGTATTACATAATAGGTAAGTATGTATAAAGTACTGTAGACCATAATGACTGTAGACCATTGGTAATGCAGCATTATCTAAGGCGCTGATAGACCATCAAGTAATTTAGAAACTAACAGGTAATGTACGCAATCAGTAATGAGGCCATCATGAAACTGATATACTATAACGTTAATGCAGCACGATAAGTACTGTAGTCAATAAGGCAACTGCACCTATAAGCAAGTAGACTATAAAGGAATGTAACTATATCGTATGTAGACCTATAGTTAATGTTAACTATAAGGTAATGTAGACTATAAGGTAATGTAGACTTTAAGTTAATGTTCACTATAAGTTTCTGTAGACCTATTAAGTAATGTTAGACCATTATGTAACTGTTTACTTAAGTTCTGTAGGGACTATAGGTAATGTAGACTATATGTAATGTAGACGATAAGGTAATATAGACTATACAGTAATGTACCATAAGGAATTAGGACTTAAGGTAACTGATAGGGACTATAGTAAATGACATTACTTAGTAATGTAGCACTATAAGTAATGTAGACTATTCCGCACGTTAGACTAATAAGGTGAATGGAGACTATTAAGTAAGAGTATACTAAGTAATGTAATCTAAAGGTAATGTAGACTATAAGTATAGTAGACTATAAGATAATGTTCCTTCGAAAAGAAACCCACTGGCACGATTATAGTTTCAACGTAAATCACATATTTTGGTTAAAATGATGTTGAAATATGGTGATTTAAAATTTTTTTCACAG
>NW_019945269.1:0-3031 GCF_002910315.2 Salvelinus sp. IW2-2015
ATAGAGAGAGATAAGATTGGTTCCCCTGTCCTTACTCTCGTCGTGTTGAATGGTTCCCCTGTCTTACTCTCCTCGTGTTGAGATTGGTTTCCCCTGTTCTTACTCTCTGTCGTGTTGAAATGGTTCCCTGTCTTACTCTCTGTCGGTTGAATGTTCCCCTGTCTTACTCTCCGTCGTGTTGAGATAGGTCCCTGTCTTACTCTCCGTCATGTTTGGGTGTGCTTGTTTTCTTAATATTTGTTGATAAATTCTCTAGTCTTATGATTGTTTTCTGTTGTTATCTAGATTGAAGGTTATCACCCCAACCAGATTGTGTAGTGCTAATATTATTTAGTCCAACTTAACGATATTGAATAATCGCGTTTTTAACTTGAGGTGGTCTCCATAGCTGTGTTCAGGCCGCCATCTTGCCACTTCCACTTACCTCTGGTCATCCCTACTGCATCTGATCTTTTTTGATAGTTTGTTGTATATTAAAAATCAAAATGTAACTATTTCTAAGTGCGTAAAAGAGACAGAGACAGAGACAGAGACAGACAACTACCTTTTTGACCTCTCTAGTGAGCATGCATCTCTCAATACGCAGCACGGTGGAGATGTCTATGTGTTCTCTACACACGTTGTTCATCCACTTGGTGAAGCTCTCCACCGCCGTCTGGAACAACACCCAGGAGAACTTGATGATGTTGAACACTCGCTTCAAGACGTTGTCTGGTGGGACGTGGGAAAGAGAAGTTACATTTACCGTACACTCTTAGTCAAAGCGATATACAATCAGTTCATTCATCTAAAGTGATGAATTATAAACCGGTTACCAATGTAATTACAGCAGTAAAAATACGTGTTTTGTCATACCCGTGGTATACGGTCTGATATACCACGGCTGTCAACCAATCAGCATTCAGGGCTTGAATCACCCAGTTTATAACAGACAATATACCATGGTTATGACGCATAATTACTTGTTTACTGCTCTAATTATGTTGGTAACCAGTTTATAATAGCAATAAGGCACCTCGGGGGTTTGTGGTATATGGCCAATATACCACGGCTAAGGGCTATACTTTGCGTTGCGTTGTGTGTAAGAACAGCCCTTAGCTTCAGGCCTTATTGCTTCAATATACTACAGTATTTCAAAGGGGCTTTATCACCCACCTGGTCCATCAGACTTCTCCTCCTCTCCTCCCTTCTGATCCTCCTCTGTCTCTCCTAACTCTACAGTCACATGACCTACAGAATAACATCACAAAAGAATAACTTACAAAGGACAACACAACAAAACAACAAAACAACAAAACAATTACTTACAGAGAATAACACAACAAAACAACAAAACAATAACTTACAGAGAATAACACAACAAAATAATAACAACAAAACAATAACTTACAGTGAACAACACAACAAAACAATAACAACAAAACAATAACTTAGAGAATAACACAACAAAACAATAACTTACAGTGAACAACACAACAAAACAATAACAACAAAACAATAACTTAGAGAGAATAACACAACAAAACAATAACTTACAGTGAATAACACAACAAAACAATAACAACAAAACAATAACTTACAGAGAATAACACAACAAAACAATAACTTACAGAGAATAACACAACAAAACTATAACAACAAAACAGTAACTTAGACAATAACACAACAAAACAATAACTACAAAACAATAACTTACAGAGAATAACACAATGATACAATAACTTAATGCACATATAACAGAGTAGATTTGGATTATAATTACTGTGCATGTATGAGCAGTAAGCACCCGTTCTACTAGATATTCTGGGGTACACGTCTGGGCTGCCCACTCTCACCCCGCCTTTTCACAACCAAGCCTCTTTTGATAGGGTTGAAGGCCTCCACAGTACATTACTTACAGTAATGAATAGACTGGTAATCAAGAATATATTGTGTCTGCTTCTTTATACCACTGAGTCTGGCTTACCCTTCGGATTAGGCTTGCACAATTCTGCCAACTTTACCAAAATTCACAGGTTTTTCCACAAATCCAGGTTGGAATACTCTTGGACTCAGGATGGAATAAGCAGAAAATCGAGAAATCCTCCAAACGGGGTTTCTGGAAAACCTGGTCGTTTTGGGAAAGTTACTGTCACGTCCTGACCATAGTTCTGCTCGAATTCACGCTGCTTGGTTCTGGTGAGGTGGGTGGTTCTGTAACGGCGGTCCTCCTCCTCTTCATCCGAAGAGGAGGAGCAGGGATTAAACCAAAATGCAGCGTCTTGATATGACATGATTTATTTTAAGTAAAGACGAAAACACGAACTTCACTTGAAACTAAACAAAACAACAAACGGAGTAGACGAACCTGAACATAAGAACTTACATAACACGATGAACTCACGAACAGGAAAATGACTACACAAAACGACGAACGAACGAAACAGTCCCGTATGGTGCAACATAGACACAGACACAGGAGACAACCACCCACGACAAACAAAGTGAAAACACCTGCCTTAATATGATTCTCAATCAGAGGAGATGAAAACCACCTGCCTCTAATTGAGAACCATATCAGGTACCCAAAACCAACATAGAAACAGAAAACATAGACTGCCCACCCAAACTCACGTCCTGACCAAATAACACATACAAAAACTAACAGAAAACAGGTCAGGAACGTGACAGTTTTGCTTGTTTTAGTGTTGGTCAGGACGTGAGCTGGGTGGGCATTCTATGTTGTGTGTCTTGTTTGTCCGTTTCTATGTTTGGCCTAATATGGTTCTCAATCAGAGGCAGATGTTTTGTGTTGTCTCTGATTGGGAATCATATATAGGTGGCTTGTTTTGTGTTGGGGATTGTGGGTGGTTGTTTCCTGTCTTTGTGTTTTCTCTGCACCAGATAGGGCTGTATCGGTTTGCCACATTTTGTTATTTGTAAGTGTTCACAGTTTTGTAATTAAATATGTTGAGCACTGGCTACGCTGCGTGTTGGTCCGATCCCTGCTACACCTTCTCTTCTCTTGAAGAGGAGGAAGGCTGCCGTTACA